>NW_015151548.1:166237-182706 GCF_000732505.1 Cyprinodon variegatus | reverse complement strand
GTTCCAAGCAATCAGCTTCGCCTATGAGAAAAAGGAGCAGCGCATGAACCGAACGCAACACACGCAAATCGAACCGAGACAGTCGAACCGAACAGTTCGGACGGTTTTCATAAATCGTCCCATCCCTACTACGAACATCGAACAGAATCAAAGCTGGTGAGACAAAATGTTTATCTTCTTTTGCATTTTCCATCAACAATTTCTGAATACTTAAAATTGCAGTAAAATTTTAACATAACTTGGGCAGACCACCACCTGTCACCACTTATGAACAGATAATGGTTGCCTTTTGATGGATTATTGATGGAAAGTCAAATGCAGGACATTGCGAGACAGAAGTGAAAAACAAAGGACTGTAGAGCACAAGTCGGGACCTCAGGTTACCTGACTAGTACCACAATCTCTTTCTTTGGAGTTAACAGCATATATTAAAGGTCTAAGTTTTATCTCCTGAGTTCTAAATCTTGCCATGTGAATCAGCCATCAGTTGAGGTTTTGTTCATTCAGTAAAAGTTTTAAAGGAACCGATTCTCTCAGTAGCTGTTCCTGATAATGTTTCAGGACATTCATGGTAACAGCTCTTAGCAGATGACAAAGGAAATCCATCAAGGGAAGTGATCTGATTAAACATGTTGGTGCTGGTAATTAAAGAATTCCAGCAGTGGAGGTCCTACCTGCGAGCCACGTAGTAGAACACAGGGTTTCCGGTCTTGGAGGTGCCTGCCTGGTAGAAAATGTTCAGCGTCTTTAAGGCTTTAAACTCCTCCTTTTCATGGACCTGGTGCCTTAAAAATAGAAAAGATATAAAAGGTTCAGTCCCTCTTCCTCTGCAAACTTTAAACTCTTTGAGTTTGCAGACTGGGGAGGGAGACAAACTGCCCCGTCTTACTGATCCAAACCTGCCAAGTTGGATGGGTTAACAGGCCACAAGGAATAAAACACTTAAAATTGTCAAGTTAAATTTTAAACAATAAAAGAATATGTTTGATTGTCACTTGTTGAACAATAAGATGATATTATGAAGAAAACAAGGAAAGGTATCCGTAAATAACTAAGGACTCAAACAAGTTTGCCTTAGAGCAGGGATGTCAAACTGGTTCCAGAAAGGGCCATGTGGCTGCAGGTTTTCTTTCCAACCAAGCAGTAGCACACCAGACTCCATTCATCTCATCAAGTCATCATGTTCAGATTGAACTCACTTAATTAGATGAATGGAGTCTGGTGTGCTACTGCTTGGTTGGAAAGAAAACCTGCAGCCTCATGGCCCTTTCTGGAACCAGTTTGACATCCCTGCCTTAGAGGAAACCAGACTATCAGTTTCCTGATCTATTGGGTCCATTTTGCATGAGTCATACTTTTTCATTTTTTTAACTCCTGCTAAAGCCTGTCACACCTTCACGATTTAGCCAGCGTATGCCTAACATATTAAAAATCTGGCAAAAATGCTGGCATACGCTGGATAACTTATGGGTACCTTTTGTGTAAGTTATGAGCAATCTGAAGCACGCTGGCATGCATCGCCATACGGGGAATATGTTGAGAATATGGCATATGTTTTCTCAACATATGCCAGTGTCTGCTCACACATGGGCTATTAGTTACAAGCAAGTTATATGATCGTTGACATAATTGCAACTTGCACATTGGCTTAAGTGTTAGTTACTCATCAGTTGTGGCGTCTAGCTGATCCTAAACCTATGAGTAACTTGTGTATAACTGATGCGTAACTTATCCAGAACTTCTCTCCAACCCATATCAACGTATCTGACGTGTTCCAGGCGAGCGCTGAACGTGTTTCTAACTTCCAGCTACTGTATAATGGCGTATTGGCAGCGTTTTGGTATAAAGGGGGTTCACAGGAGGAAACCGTCAGTTCTCCTCCAGACTTCATCCCCATCATAGGGTGAGCCAGAAGGTGAGTGTGATGGATCCTCCCTGCGTTCACGACCACCACCAACAAACTTCCTAGCAGACATGACGCTCAATCTGCAGTGACTGCAAACCTTCTTTCTTTTTTGGACGGGAGATAAACAGCAGCTAAGTTAATACCGCGATCAAAGACATATTTTTATGCAGGCCGGGCGCCACATAAGTCAGGCTGCTGTTGGACATAAGTTCTGGACTCGTTATAAATACTCTATACCCAAAATAAAAAAAAAATTCATAGAAAGTTCAGTGTAAGCCAGCGTTTTAAGAAATTCTGGGACATCAGGAATATACTGGCTAAATAAGCAAGGTGTGACAGGGCCCCAAATGTGACCGTTGTCTCATTTGGTGTAAAAATTAGTGCACCCCTGTAGTCCCAGGTATAATACTTTTGAAAAAGTATATATATATATATATAATAAAAGTAAAAATAAGTCTGATAAAAGACTCCCATTTTATGGAGGCAGCCATTTCTGCTTCATCTCCTTCAGACATGAACTTTGACTGAGGTAGTGAGGCCTGCAGGTCTTTGAATGTCATCAGGCACCTTAGACCTACAGGGTGATTAGTTGCTGCACTCTTGGGGTGATTTTGGTCGGCAGTACCCTCCTAGAAAGCCTCACTACTCTCCTGAGTTTTCACTATTTATGGATCATTGATCTCAATCTGGTTCAATGGAGTCCCAAAGTTTTACAAATGGATTTGTATCCCTTTCCAGAACTACATTGTCATTGTTCCTCAATTTTCTGGATTTCAGCATGTGGTCTATCTTCTAAAGACCTTTTGGTGAACAGGTGTAGTGTTCACCTTTTCACACAGATTTGGAGGTTTGGATATTTGTCCCTTAGTTAAAAAACAAATGTATTCATAAACTGAATTTTATGTTTACTTGGACTAAAATTTAAAGTAGTTTGATGAAACACTGAAGTGTGACTAACATGCTAGTTTTTGTCAGTCAATAAAACATTCCAGTATGAATGCAGGTAAAAACCAAAGCAGTCGACTTCATACCTGGTCATGAATTCCTCAAATTTGGAGCTGGTTAGGTTGAGACTGGACCAGTGGGTGTCCGCAACAGGCTTGTGTTCTGGCGGTCCAAGGTAGGCCAGCAGGGTGGCCATCTTGTCAAAAGGCCGCCTGCCCACCGCCTTGTGGTCTCTGGAAAGATCCAGCAGACAAGCATCTTGTCAGAACTAATTTCTAAACCAAGGCCAGCAACAGTTATGGGGGCGATCCTGACCTGTTACTGGAGAGGTACTGGCCAATCCTCTCCTGGTTGTTCCACAGCAGGCGGTGGAGCGCCAACACGTTACCGTCACTGATGAAGGACAAACTGTGGTTGACCGAATCACTGGGTGGAGAGTCGGAGGCTATGTCCAAGAAAAACCTGCAGCAGACGGAGAGGTGCAGCTCATCAGAAACCTTTAACCAAAGATTCACCTAAAGGATTATATGTTTATGGAAATACACTTATATATAAGCTGCTGGAGCTTATATGCTTTTATATATATATTTATTTATTTATTTTCAGAATACGCCTTGACGGGAGTAAACCTTCAACTGAATTTTGCTTGGCCCCCTCCAAATTTCTTTAAACGGCCCTGATTAGAACTACCACTGCAAAACTGAACCCAGCTACCCTAATACCAGTCCACATACTAGATAAAAACCATGCATGTCCTGTTTTAGTCGTCTAAAAACCATGTTTCTTCAATTAAAGGCTCGTTATCGTCATAAAAACCAACAGCCTCTTACCTTCTTGCAGAATCAAAGTTGCTTTTAACAAAGTCGTTAAAAGGCCTCATGTGTTCTTCTTTAGTAAACAGGACATGGTTTGCAATACTCTGTAGAATCTAGAGGAGAGACAAGATCTGATCACCAGGACTGAAACAATTAATGGGATTAATCAATTACTGAAATAAAAATATATCAACATTTTGCATTTAAGAAAAAAAATGTTTTCATCCGTCAATCTGCTCTATCCAAAACTCCTCAAGCAAAAATTTTTTAGTTTAACCTGGTTTAATCTCATAAAAAAAAAAAACTTCTTTAAAAAACATTTGGATATCTGATTATTAACCAATTAAAGGAAAAAATATTCAACCGACCAATCGACTTGTGAAATCATCTTTAGCTGCAGCCCTACTGATCACATAACTCCGGGCCACAGAGGTCACATTCATCTAGCATCAACAGGCAAGGCTTAGACTAATAACCTTACAATCAGCTCCTTTAAAGGTATAGAGAACAATCTTTTACTTCCGGGTGGATCATCTAAGGCCCCGTCCACACGTAGTCAAACCCTGGCCTAAACGCACAAATTTTTCACCAAACCAGCCTCTCATCCACACGAAGCCGGCGTTTCGGGGGTCTGTAAACTATCTTTTTTTTATTCAGCCTTCAGAGTGGGAAGATTTTGAAACGCCGTTTTCGCGTTTCCATCTTTAAGCTCTAACCGCATTTTTTTTCTTACACGCATGCGTCATAGCGTCGCCTCTAAACACGCATGCGTGACACAGTATCACAACAACAATGGCGCCGTACTGTGTTGAATGGTTGCTGCTCATGCTACTCACCCTGCTGTCGGGCTTACAACAGAATCTTCTTCTTCTGGAATATCTCCAGGAAGAACAGAGCAATATCGACGACATAGTTCAGCACCTGAATTTGACTGAACCACGAAAATGGACCCGCAGGGCAACCATGTATAAATATTAGTGCGCATGCCCAACATTTCGTCGTTTATTTTTGCTTTGGCACCACAGCGCCACTTACAGGCCTGGCATACATTTTGCAGCGTTTTCATGCATTCGTGTGGACGCTCACATTTATTTTACGTCTCCGTCTTTACAAACGTTTTGGAAAATATCAGCGTTTCGTGTTCGTTTTGACTTCGTGTGGACGGGGCCTAAATAAGTGGTCCTCCTAACTGTCAATCATTCTGGTGATAGGTTTATGTGAGCTGTCCTAGGTTCTCGCCCTGTTAGCTATCTTCTTTCAGCCGTATCTCTGTGGTGATCTACGGTTTCACACAGTCATTGAAGCTCACCTTACTCACCGCGGCTCTTTGAAAATGGCTGAGGGTCGCAAGAGAAAAAGTCTCTACAAGGTGTATGAGATGAAAAGAAAGGCCTCAGAAGAGGCAGATATATCCCAGAATGCTTTGCGTGGAGAGCTCTCCTGGCAAAGCATTATGGGATGTCACAGCGGCCCGCTGTCGCCATAGGCTGTCACTACCCGACATCAGCGACTAATAACAAAGATTGCGCAGGGACCGCGCAGTGGATAAGGAGTTACTTTTTACACGGAGCAAAAAGTAGTGAGCATTTGTCCAAACGGTCAGTTAACTTAGTTCACCAACGTTCACTATATTGTGCCTGCTTTATACAGTGATTGAGGGATTTAGGGGTTAGGGCGGACGTTCAGACACAGCAAGCTGGTATCCTCCACAATACCTTTAAATGTGGATGAGACTAAGCAAAATGAAATATTTTAAACCCAGGCCTGTTGTCTAAACTGGAGACAACTGGTCCCAAAGTAGATTAAATGAACACAGATAGTGGGATTTAATCCCGCGGCAGTAGGTGGTTTATGTCCGGGTGTCTGCCATGCTGCTATAAAGACCCGTTCTGTCCCAGACAGATGGAAGCAGACAGCTGCTCACATCTGTCCACCTAAACTGCTCAGATTTTAGTGAAACATGTTTCATACAAATAAACACAGAAACAACTTGGGAGAAAAAACTAAAGCAAACAAGAACAGCTTCATTAAGTCTAGTGTTGCTTATTATCTCTCAAGACATGGTCAACATGGTTCAGATTTACCTCAGTTGCATCCTGGAGCTATTGCTGTTCTCATCCTAACAGAACTTAGACTGTTCTTCTAAAGTAACACATATCGTGCTTTTAAATTCCTTTTCCCATTCAAGTCTCTCAATTGTGGTTTTATAAAGTGGAACTGCAGTGCTTTGGTCTGGATTTCTTATTATTGCTCCTCAGGTGTCTGAACGCTGGTTTTCTAATGCTTTTTTCTTATTTTAAATATAAATTGTCTTGTTCCATTTGCCAACTAAGGAAAAAATGCACTTAATTTAAGCTAAAATGACTTTGATTTCCATTTATTGCAGTGAAAGCGCTTTACATTGTCTGTTTTGTCTTTGTGTTCATTTTGAGCAGAGGGTCTTTGCTGTTTCAAGACTTGAACAACAAAAATACTGAGAGAGAAAAAATGGCGGAGTTGCTGGTTGGGTTTCCATGACCTTTTAGTAGTTCCACACAAATATGGAGAAATGCAAGAGAATGATGAAGAAACCTGGAAAATATGCTTCAAACAGCATCTAAATATAAGAACCTGAAGACTAAATACAACTTTTTCTGGACTTTTAAGGACTCTATGTGCAGATTTATATGTATTTCAGAGCCATTTTGCAGGATACTCTCCTTTAAAATAGTAATTTGAATCAAAATGAATAGAAATGGGTAATTTTTCCATTTTCCAAGAAGAGTAAATGGTTTCCAGGACTTACCTTGGACATGAGTTTGAGACCTCTCTCTACTCTGGGCAGGGGCTTTTTATCCAGGATGCCTGCTTCGTAGGGAGACACAATGGCTGGGTTGATGAAGCGTAAGAACATGGCGCTGCCCACCGCACCTATGCTGTTCTGAGGGAACCGCTGACTCACCACCTGAATGAACAGGATGTGTGGAAAGGAGAGGAGGGGGTGCAGAGAAACTAATGAGAACAAATCAGGCAAAGGGAAAATATTGAAAGAAAAATTCTCTAAACATCATAAGAAAAAAAAAGTCCTGAAGAAAAGGGGAATTTAACTGAGCGGCAGAGCAATGTGTGCTGTGATCTGGCTGCTTAAAGTTCAGAAAGAGAAACGGTGAAACAACAGAAGTGAATCAGTCTGTTTAAGTCCCAGTGCCTGACAGAAACGCACCACAGTTAGAAAATGATTGTCCAGTTTGATCAGGAGGGTGAGAGAAAGTTCATCTCCAGTTCAGATAAACCACCGTACAAACGAGGAACTTGGTTCACTTCGAAGTTCACCCTGGCTCACAGTAGTAGGTTGATACAATACTAACAGTTGGAAATGCTTTGGATTTTTATTGTATACTTTGTTACAGGCAACTAATATCATCTGTTTGGTGTAACGGTTCAAACAGCCAAAAATCAAATGTTTCTCATGTTGTTTTTACCCTTTGATAATCAAAACATATTTTAAAAATATGTGTATCTGTTATCAATATATTCTAAAGCAGTCAGAAAAAAAATGCTGCGTTTAAGGTGGAAATAAGAGTTTTTTTCACCCTCTTATCCAAAGTTGACTTAATTGTGTTTTATGGAGCTTGGGAACATGAGTCCACATATGTGAACATCCTTTTTCTCTAAAACTGAATAACATTGAAATATGATGTTTCACTTTTATTCTAATTGGGTTCAAACAAGCCCAAATAACAAAGAGAAATAAAAAATGTACGTAATAAAAAAAACTGCTTGGGCCTTAAGAGGTTAAAGTTAAAGGAGTCTATCCAGAAAACCAAGGAAAAAGAGAGAGGGAACAATGCTTCTCAGACATATTTAGAAAAACAAGTGAGATTTTAGGAACTCTGAAATGATCAATTGAAGGCAGGATCCTCACTGCTGCTTTTGGTTCATTCAGCACAACACATGATTGATCCGCTTCCTCTCAGTAAGGCGGTTTAACATTTGCTAGAAAAGGAAAATTTTCAACCCAAATATCCATAATCCAATTCCCTCTGAAATGCTATTCATCCAATCTACAACCAGCAATCCAGTAATAAAAACTAAATCAATTTGCTGCAACTGCGTGACCAAGTCGAGGCATTTCCATCGGTTTCCAAAACCGCAGATCAAAAGTGCAGCAATGAATTCATTCATTCTTCCCTGGCCAATGAAAACAGCGCCTCAGACCAAGCTCTTCTACACGACAATAACTTTAAATCTAAGTAGGTTAATATTTCCTAAAATAAGTGCTTTTTTTTCTTTTATTGAGCAGGTAAGTGACGATGGAACAAGACAATTTACTTTTAAAATAGTAAAAAAAAAAACACTACTGCCATCACTTACTTCAAGTGCATATCTAATGATCTTATTTTAAGGGTAAAAATACTCATTCCATTGGAAATTCAACTTATTTACCTACTCAAATTAAGGGTAAATACACTTAATATAAGAATTTCTTACTTATCTCTAGATTGTTTTTGCAGTGTTGAATAAAATGAGGCGCAACACAAAGAAAAGAAGGGGATGGAGGATTTGATTGATGAATTACCTGGAATGAGACCCCTGGTGGCACTTCAGTGCAAACAAACACCAGGAAACACCAGGGTGGGAGGAAGCGTTCTCCTTAAATCTATAACATGTTTGAGGCAGTGTATTGCCCTAAGAGTGTCTAAGCTTTGATTAAAAAATTTTTAAAAGTAGTCTAAATGTTCAGTTTAAAATAGTACATAGAGCCCACCTCATTAAAGACAAACTATCCCGTTTCTATCCAGGAGTCACCCCTTACTGCGATAAATGCAAAACTGCTGTAGCCACACTGGTCCATAAGTCTTGGTCCTGCCCTACTCTTGGTCATTTCTGGACAGATGGTTTTAGTGGTGAGGGGTCGCCTTTACCAGCCTCTAAATGACAGGCGCTGGCATTCTGCTCACTGTTAGCGAGGCGCACAGTTCTAACCAGGTGGAAGGGTGCGGCTCCTCCAACTCACAAACAGTGGTTATGTGACCTCATGTCATGTCTGAAACTGGAAAGAATTAAATGTTCTATCCAACATTCAACTGGTAAATTTGAAGAAATACGGGGGCCTTTTCTTGACTCATTCCAAAACTTACAATAATGCTCCAGATTAAAAAGGTTTAGATTTAATAAAATGTGTTCTGTCTCAGTCAGGGATAGGAAAGTAGTGCGTTGACCTCTTGGTAGTGAGAGGGCAGGGCTAAATGGGATTGTTTTTGTAGGGATTGTTGTTTTTTCTGTATATTATTTAATATCTATCTTTGCTAGATAAATACTTTTTTTAATTTACAAACTGTATGTATAAAAGGAAAACTCAATAAAAAGACAGCGATAAAAAAAAAAGTAGTCTAAATGTTAAGAAGCTACAACATAAACAATATTTTTATCAGTAAAAAGGAAAAACTTCAAAACAGCAAGAAAATTGTCAGAAATTATGACGTTACACATTGAAGTAAAAAAAATGCATTCTGCCAATCAAAATAACAAAAAAAACAAGACAACTGTATAGCGTTGGTGGTAATATGTTGCCTAGCAACGGCCCTGTCCAATATAGATTTTGTGAGAAGTTTTCATAACGCTACCAACAACTGTTAGAACTACTGGGCCGGTTCTCAATATGCGTTCTTGAGCGTTCTCGTGAAACGTCATCAGCCTCAGCCCGAGCACTGTTCCAATACCCGAGAACGCACCAAATCCCCAGATGTTGTTCTCGCCCCGCCCCCTTTATCGAGTATGCATCAGAGCAGACCTGCCGTTCTTGAGATTGACAGCTGTCCCAGCATGCACTGCGGCAGCAGCAGCTTTCAATGAAGCGCTCCATTGAAAGTTTAAAGTTCTCTTTCTGTTGCTGTTGTTCAATAAAAGTACATTTTAAGATAATTTCAGGCGAGAATATTATACTTTAAAGTGTCACTATATGGTCCATTTACCGATTTAATGGGTAACTTTAAAAAAAGATTTCTGAAGTTGAGAGGACCGCGGCAACCAGCGGACCTACGAGGGTAACGGCAGCCGGGGCTAACCTCAGCCCGTCTGCAGCATCCCTCTCTCTGTATAGCCGTATGTGAAGGACTACTGACCCTGATGGGGACTTTTTTGTTTTATTTGGCAAAATTTTCATTTGATTTGTGTTTATCTGACTGTGTCCATCATTATTTCCCCTCACTAAATGAAAAAAAGTAATTTATTATTATCTAGAGACTATTAATAACAGGAGGTGAAATGTAGCTCTAGACGAGCAGAGCGTGTGGTGATGTCATCAGTACGCTTCTGTTCCAATTGACCCATATTTAGCTGCGTGCTCCCGTTCTCACCAAATCCAGACTTTCCTGTGTTTTTGCCAAGACTGGACTTAAATCGCGAATTGAGAAACGACCCTCGTCTCCAAGCCATCGCCTGCATTAGACAATCAGTAGCTGGTCAGATGTAATGTCTCGTTTAAATTGTGCTTGATCAATAAGAGCACCATCTCTGGCATTACTGCAGACGAGGTGATATTAGGTACATCCAATGGTGGTATTAGGTAAATCCATTCTACCGTGTCTCCAGTCAGGGTTTGTGTGAAAGGGACTTTATCTGCTCCATCACAACTTCCTCATTCCAGCTGATCTTAGTCAGGTTCTGTTAAACATCAGGAAAGTAAAGGGTTTACCAAGACATATTTCTGAGAATCAAAAATAAAAAACATCAACCTGGCACCTAAAGGGGTGGGTATCCTCCCGCAGCAGTGTATCACAGTGAGCTTCTTGCAGGTATGATGCAGATATTTTTATGCCCAATTTTGAAGAGCGGTCTGTGTTATGTTATTCCAAGACAACGCAAGAGGGACAACCACCAACTAGCTAGGATTATAGGTGTCCATGTGTCGGTTTTGAGAGCTTGTTCGCTGTCTACACCCCCTCATTGAACGCCCGAGACACAGTTAACCCGTGAGGGTTTCCCAAAGACTGTCCGTGGCGCTTTTTGGCTTCAGGTACAAAAAACAGACCGTCACACACAGCTACTGGGGGGGTTGGTCATATCTGCGTTAACTGTGACATACACGCAGACAACCTGGTTTCTGAGCATAAATCAGGTTTAGTTTCACTGGAAGCTGAGGTGATGAGAATGTGCTATGGTGCTACTCTGCCGGTGTAGGTACCAGATTTGATCAGGTCCTGCCATTGCCAGTAACTTTACGCAACATCATTAGCTGAACATCGCCACATGATGTAAAACATAGTGGTTGCCCAGACAACGATATTAACATCACGCAGCGTCCGTGTGCCAAACCGGGAGCTTTTGTAGCGTTAGCGTGTCTAATGACCGATGAAGTTTTATCTGATTGATAACAAAAGAGAAAAAAAATCGGTTTATGGTGAACAAAGTAACTATTATACCATAATATAAAGGAGGAGAGCTGGGTAGCACTGTGGCTAGCTGTGCTCAGTAGCTAACAGTTTAGCCTCTTTTAGCCCGGTCAGTTAGCCATATCAAGCTACAAGACTTTTAAATTTGTCTCAACTGTTTGTTTTCTAGTAGAAATAATGGTTTTATTTGTCTAAAATCTTTACGAAAGTCATTTTTAGGTTGTTCCATCTGTCCTCCCCTACCCTCAGCTCTTAATAAAAGAATAAAAACTTTTGTCACTTTGTTAAATGGCAGAGCTCAGTCTTAGAAGGCAGTCCTTTCCTCCAAGTCAGATTTTGGACTTTTAATTCCAATGCTCTTAGTAGTATTACTGGTTGCATCATGCGAGAGAGAACTGTTAAACAGCCAAGTAGACAAAGAAACTACATTTAATGACTGTGAAGTTGACATTTAAGGCCAGTTAGTTTATTAGTTAGTTTGTTGACTTAACAGACCCATTCGAAAGGAGAGGATGCCTTAAATTATTTGTGGTTTGAAAGTATAATTATTAATCCCTTCCAGGGCTGGGTTGCCTGTTAATTTTTTACCATCCTGCTTTTACTTGGACCCAATGCTGCCTTGAGAGTCCAAAAAAGCCACAGGCCCTGGATAGAACTTAGTATTAATTATGATTGATCTGAGACTAGAACAAAAGTCAAATAATAAAAACACCACATGGGTTCAGATAAGGGAGACCATTCGTGAATGGCGGTCTAGGGGTTAGGGCATAGAGCTAAGAATTCTAAGGTTCTGAGTTCGAGCTCCATTCCCACAGACTGCCACTCTGGGTCTCTGACCTAGACCCTTAACCCCACACTGCTCTCCGTGCGTCCAACGATGGCAGCCCACTGTTCCCCAAGGGGATGGGTTAAATCCAAGGGTACATTTCTCCAATGTGAGATCAATAAAGTTCTATTAATAATTATTATTATTCCTCCCAAACACAGCCCTCTAGCTGTTAATCGCAGAGAACCTGAACTTAGGTCACATTACATTAAACAAGAGGCTTAATTACGCCGGCCGATAGATTGTGGGAATTGGCTTAAAGTGGGTTTGATGTCACAGAGAGAAGGAAGGTAGACGCATGCATGCGAGTAGAAGCAAGCACTTTTGGCACAACAGTGAGAGTATAATCCTGTCACAATGGATTCTGAGAGCAAGCTTTCAGGGTAATGAAAACAATAAAACCCTGGAGTAACACTCCAACAAGCACCGACAAGTTCAGAACAAAAAAAATCATATTAAAAATCTCCATTTAGATGTTTGGGAACATCTTTCAGCCCCTTTACCCATGTGTTCTAGTGCCCCAGCAGTATTACAGGGTTTCCAAGAGCCGCTTCATCCAGCACCCATGAGAGGGAAGTCAAGACAGCTAGAAGCTCCAAGCCCCTCTTCCAGTTAGTTAAACAGTTAGTGGTTTTACTTCCGCAAAGGCATTGGGATCCAATCCTGTTATTCACGGCGGTCGAAATGGTTTTAAAATTGGGCAAAAAGGAGCGGTAAAGTAGCCCTACAGCGACATTTTAACGACACCAAGGCAGCACCAGAAAGCCCATGAAGCAGACTTTACTCTTCTTGGTCCTTTCCCTTTTAGATTAAGACAATCCCAGAGAACAACGAACTCCAATGGCATGAGGTTGTTCTGATCTGAAAAGCTTTGAGAAATTAAAGCTATAGAGGACGATCTTTTATTTCTGGGTGGATCATCTTAATAAGTGGTCTATCCTAGTTGTCAATCATTCTGGTGATATGTTTACGTAAGGTCGTCCTACGTGCTCGTCCCGTTAGCTATCTTTTTCTGCACCTGCGCACTTTCAGGCGTATATCTGTGGTGAGCTTCGGTTTCAGACAGTAATTGAAGCTCACCTTTCTCACCGCGGTTCTTTGAAAATGGCCGAGGTTCGTAAGAGAAAAAGTGTCTACGAAGTGTATGAGAAGAAAAGAAAGGCAGATATACACAGTGGCCTGATGTGGCCACAGGCTGTCACTACCCGACACTGTGTCTTAATGTGTCTGTGGACACAGTAAACTTGTATGAGCCATGAGAACAGCACATTTTAAACAGGGCGTGCATGAGGAGAAATGGGCTCATCCATGCTCTTGCACGTGCATTTTATTTATTTTTTTTTTAAGTGGAGATGGCGGGTCTTTTAAAAACCCTCCTCAATACCTTTAACTGAATGTATGAATTGTCTGTCTGTAATGAAAGGACTAAAACCCCAACACTCTTAGTAGAAAGTCTGTATGCGAAGTGTCCTCTGTTTATAAGACCTTTGGTCTGATCTCTGTGGCAAAACAGCAAAAAAATTAAAACAAGGGATTTTTTTTCAAGGGTTAATTAACCAATTCACTCAAATACAGAATGATCTACAAAAAACAAAGAAAGAAACTTTCTAATGAACTATATCAACACAGCAAACTTAAATGATACATCATACATTTAATATTATTGGAAGATTATTTTCGGTAAATTGTAAATCGCCAGTACGTATATAGTACAGGTCCTTTTTTTATGGCAGGTACATTTCTTATATTGTACAGGTACCTTTTAAGAATTATCGATTGAAGGCCTGAGCACACCGGTTGGATGTGACTTTTTAATCTCGGGGATAATATTTCCATTTCACACTGATGTAACATTGTCACTCTAGAGAGGCTGAGAATAGGCAGGACGAGCAGATCTGTGCAGATTGTTTTCACTTCTGTCTCTGTGCCACACAAATTAAAACAATTCCCCACATTTGACTTGGACAGATTATGAAAAGTTTTGAAAACATTTTTTAAAGAGTGACGCACCTATAAAGCAAAGCCCCACTTAATGAGTCTGTGCAGCATCTCAAACAAGAACAAAGAATGTTCATCTATTACAAACATATTGAGATCTACGAAATGAAAAACTCAGCAATAAACGCTGTGGGTTGTTTCTATGCTGACTGAGACAGAGGGGTGATTCTCAGAGAGATCTGGGAACTTTATCCAAGTTTTTCTTTCTTTTTTTCATAAAGAGGTAAGAGAAATACACCGTGCTTTCTGCCCTCCTTATTGTGTTTTTTGTGAGGCTCAAAGAGGATCACTACTTTATCTGTTTTCTGTCCTCCTGAACTCCTATCACGGGTAAAGTTTTCTATTTTAATGTTTCGTTCATTGCTTTTGCACGACTCTGTCCCACTTGCTATATATGTGATGTGTGACTCCAAACTGACACTTTTCCCATGTGATTTTATTTTGTATTTTCCCCCAAAGTGGACGTGTTGTACTTTATAACCGCGTCCCTCTTCCTCTCAGACCCAGGAAATGACCACTGAATTACTGCATAGTCTGACTAAAAAAGACCTGGGCTCTGTCTCGGTCTGACATAAACACACCGTGATGATCCCCATTGACTTACAATGAGCGCTAAACGCCACGACCTCGGTCGACAGGACATTGGACGCAAAATCTGATCCAGTGTGTTCTGGCCTTTATATGTGGCCTGTACTGGCACTGTTGTGGGAGGGCTGGTGCCAGTCATTTAGCAAAGGGCGTTCTCAAGACATAACAGAGCAACAAAGTCTTGAAGGGCAGAGCAATACCCAGAAAGACACTTGTACCTAAGAGCCAATTTAGAGCTCAATTAAGCTAAATTCATGGTTTTGGACTATGAGAGGAAGAAGAAGTACCCAGAAAGTTTCTATGCATGGACAGGGAGAACATGCAAACACCATGCAGAAAGACTGGACGATGACCCCTAAGATAGCTAGAGTTTAGCTTAACATAAAAACTTTCCTTTACATCAAATATAAACTGGAGTTAGAAATTATATGTTTTAATTTCTTTAAGATATTTTGAACTAAAGAGTAAGTGAAAGTAATTTTCCAAATTTAATCTAAAAGCAAAAAACAAGAATGGGCGAGTGGCTTGATGCCAGTTAATGAGTTTCCTTTGATGGTAAAAATACAACAAAAAAACCCAACTTATTTCCCTCATTATGAACTTTGTTTGTAGGGCTGCAACAACAAACTGAATATGAAAATATTTTAAAAGTTCTGGTTTGATTATCGATTCATTGCATCACCTGCGATGTGGCATAGCTGTTCACCCGCAGAGCTTTGTTATTGCTGGCTGACTGAAATAAAGTAAAAAAAAAAAACAACAACCTGCAGAGCTAGTTAAAGCAAGCTGGAGGCAGAGTGGTATTTTCAAAGGAGATTAAATCAATTCTTCAAATGACAGAAACGGAGCAAACAGCTTGAGCGCTACATTTAAAAGTGTGGATGATGCAGCGCCTGAAGCGGAAATAAAGTCAGCACTAAGGAAGACGGCCAACAGCAGTGGGAGTCACTGAAACATCCTTAGTTTATTTAATTTCAAAGTGAGGAAACGGCAACATTGGTCGTTGCTCTGTCGGTGGAGTCCTGCGTTACACTATGATGCACCACTAATAAGCCTCAATGTTAAATGCCTGATTTAACTAAATAAATGGTCAACCTAAAGGTGTTTATCTAAAGCACAATTATTTATTTTTTACTTTTACTGTAACAGAACACCTTAACAGAAACCCTTTTTTGGGGTGCGTTTTTGCTTTGTCAAAGGTTCTACTCTAATATAAAGACATTCTTGTTTTTTTGTAGTAAAATCCTAATTAGTTGCAGCCCAGTGCGCGTACACACGTTCTGTAGAAAGTATTACATAAAAAAATCAGTGCTGGATTAAAATTGTTCTATTAAGGAGATGAACATTTGATTTAGGAACATTTGAACATTTAGGATGAAAATGTGAAATTGGAATTGCTGTACTGAAAAAGTGAATTTCATTAGAAAAATGTTGATAAAGCTAGATCATCTATACATGTCTAGTTTGAGTCATTACTTTTTTTTGCAGCTAAACTACCAGGGATCAGTGGTTCAAGTTCAGCTCTTTTAAGGATGTTCCAGTAGATCTGCCTGCAACTCTTAATATCTGTGCTACATGTTTTGCACCTGCGTGTTTCAGTGATGGGACCATGCCAGATGAAAGTGGAATCATGCCTGCCTTTGTAAAAATTTGGAAACTAACAATCAAGGACTCGCCTGCAAGCAGCCGCAAAAAATCTGACCTTTTGTAAAAATAACAAAAAAATTACTGGGTTTAACCCTGACTTTCCGGTAGCACAAAACTGGATCCATTCTCAGCCAATCTAGTCACCGTGGTAACGCAGTTTGAACGATAAACCTGCTCCTGGGAAACCTGGGAAAATAACTTAAACAAAGCCACATCAAAATAAAAACTTGCAAATAGCAGTTAAAACAAAATATGTTTATGAAAACCTAAATAGTTAAAAAAAAAAAACTTTTTTTAACACACCAACCTTTTACTATTAATTTTTTTTCTTCTGTATATATATACAGATAATAAAATAAAAATCAGAGCAC
>NW_015151548.1:163143-164746 GCF_000732505.1 Cyprinodon variegatus | reverse complement strand
AGTACCCAGAAAGTTTCTATGCATGGACAGGGAGAACATGCAAACACCATGCAGAAAGACTGGACGATGACCCCTAAGATAGCTAGAGTTTAGCTAAACATCAAAACTTTCCTTTACATCAAAGTACATAGTTTATCCCGAGGGATCTCTTCTCAGGAAAAGACGCGGGGAGAGAAAGCTTCAAGGTGTAAACACAGAGCTTTCCATAAAACTGGGGAAAACAAATATGAGCCGATTCATCTCCCCTAAAAAAGGAGATTGAAAAAGCCCTGGAGTCACTCCCAATGAACGATGGAACTTGGTTTTAATAGCTTGCAATGGATTCAAAGATGCTGGAAACAAAATCTGCTCCATTTTGAATTGTCAATAAAAAAAATACATCAAAAGCAACACTTTTGAACTTTTGGTTGAAAGCAGAGGATCAGTATAAAGCTGAAGTTTACATCAAGCCAAGTGCACAACAGCGCAAAGATCTGGAGGCTGTGTTCTCTGATATGCATGTTTTTCCTCCTCAATAAATGTGCTACAAATGTGCAAAGCATTAAACTGTCCTCATAAGTGGACATAATGCAATCAAATGTATGCTGGCAGGAGCTTTGCACCCTGCAAAACGATCCAACTCAAAGGGAAGGAAGGTTCTTTCAAAAATCTCAGCTGCAGAGAAAGTGTTTCAGACAGGCTGTGTGCACTATGGCAGGTAATACATGCAGTTTTGATTGTGAAGGTAAGATGGACACATTGTTCATTCATTAGATGAAGCAGCATGGTAAAAATGCAGACAAAAATATATTAAACATGTTTCATGGAGCACCAACATAGAGACCAGAAGGAAAACAGAGAAGGCAGATTCCCAGGGTCGTTAATAGAAAATGCATAATGTCAGATCAAGTTAATATTAGTGAGATTTTTAGGAGAGTGATGCACACAGAGTTAAAATGGAGAATAAAAAGAATAAAGAAATTACAAATAGACGATTAAAAACAAAATTTAAGAATGAAGGGGGGAAAAAAATGAATACAGTCTAATGCAAAAATGCATTTTCTGCTTGAGGGGGAAAAGTGTGTAAAGGAAAATAGATTCACCAAACTTACTGCTTTTTTGTTTTCCTTTTTTTCTTTTAGTGTTGCCTTATTCAGTAGAGAGTGGCAAGTAGCCTACAGAACAGAGATGAGCACAATCATGGTCACAGCACCAGATACAAACAGAAACTCAACAAAACCATAACAGAAGTTCAGAGCACCCATTCAGGCTCAAAAGTCTTTAAATATGCATAAAAACACTCCTCACTCAGTTGGACGGCCTAATAATATGGGCACTGCTATAAACAGATTTCCCTGATTAATTTAGAGCAAAATTAACTTAGCATGGAGTTTAATAACAAGTAATAATCAAGCCCTAGATGTTAGAAAGACCTGAACTAGAAAGAAAACAGACTTGTTTTTAGAGTTAGTAGCATGTAGCACTCAGTGGCGGCTGGTGAAAAATATTTTTGGTGGGGCTGATATAGCCTAGTGTATGTCTCCAACTAATCCGGAATAAGAATTCAAATAAACAATTGGACAATACATACAATTTAACAGTAATTATTTAATTTACTATATAA
>NW_015151548.1:157907-159445 GCF_000732505.1 Cyprinodon variegatus | reverse complement strand
ATTTATTTAACCAACTCACCGCATAGCAATGCCACCAAGGTGCACAGGTGTTAGAATAATTGTATTAATGTATCTCTGTAGTGTTATAATGCATAAAGCTGTGTGCTATGTGCATGTGTTCATAGCCATCTTTTCTGAAGTATTCTGTGATTTGTGGACTTGCTTTTTGGGAGGTTATGGTTGATTTACGAGCAGCACTCAACCTGCTGAACTTTGGTGAACAGCTTCAACAGCTTCAACTTTGACTGAACCCTGAGCTTTAGATGATATGTTTACTGAGACTGCAAGTCTGAGTTCCTTATCTTGTTTCCCCCCAGTGTAGTCTCAGCTGTTGTAACCAGGGACCACTGATTTCAATAAATAGCGAGGCGAACGCTGGGACCGCAGAGTGGGTTGGAGATTTGTAAACTCTGCAGTCTCTTCCTACTCTCCTCGCGAGTAAAACTAAACTAATCGTCTCTGTGCCTTCTTTCTTTCCCTGTATGCATGTATGATGTTTTAGGTGCTTAGACCTGACAACAGGTTACTAGCTATAGCGGCTACAGCAGATGTCCTGTCCAGTAAGACTCCAGAGAGTTAGCATGCTTAGACCACCGGTGTAATGGAAAGTTTCTCATATGGTTGAATTTTTTTTTTATAATATTCCTCACAATAAAGTGAAAGGTCACAGAAAAAGGTGCTGGTAAAACCATCCATCGAAATCACCATCCATCCCCCTGACAAAGCCTGTGAGGAATTACTGAACCTGGAGAATGTTTAAGAGGTGAAAACAGATTTCAGTCCAAAGCAAAAACGGCAGCAGCCCCAACATACAAAGCAGACTGACTAGTATGATCAATGTCATCTTAGCCGATGTTTCCAAGCAGGATATTGGAACAGAAATCTAAGAGATTTCTGGTGCATTTATTAGTTCCATTTAAAAAAGCCTACCACAATTGTGATATTTGGCCGATGGATTGATGGTTTGAGGGAGCTGGTTGTTCAAAATCTAGGTAAACATTAAGGCATGAGGGGTTCCTCATGGTTCCCCACTCGGCTCCTATTGTTTAACAATGTTAAAAGGGTTTGGCAATGAGAACTGAAACTAGAATTAACAATCTGATTTAGCTGGAATTTTTTAGATTTTTAGTTTTCAACTCCCAACTTTGAAACGCCTCAGCTGAACAGAATTCAGTGTTAGTTACTGAACCCTTGAAAGTCTATTTTATTTGTCAGTATTTCACTGGCTTATCTAAATCATATGCAGGAAGTCCAACATTTCTGTTTGGATTACAAGACAAATAGCTTTGTTGGTCGTCAGTAACACCAGCTGCAGATCTAATAAGGTTTTTTGGAAAACACAAACAAGTTGAGTTTTAAGTGTGATGCTAAATTTAAAACCCCTGAAACATCTGATTATTGCTGCTTTAGAAAACCAGATTTGGAAAACTTTACCATAAGACATTTTTAGGTGAGAGAATCTACTTTCTTAACTGTCTCTGAGCATTTTCCTCATCATCACAGGTACAGTTTGCTACAACAACAAATACAACCTATCC
>NW_015151548.1:152633-156016 GCF_000732505.1 Cyprinodon variegatus | reverse complement strand
GTTATATTGGTTTACCTGGTGAAAATAAACAAGTGTGATGGGTATATATTTGTTTTTTTATTAATTTGCCAATTAATTCTGCACAGTAATATTTACCTGCACACACAGATATAAAATGGCCAAATCTAAAAAAAACAAACATCAATTTCCAAAAGTATGAAACTTTGATATTAAGGAGTCTTTAGGGTTGATTGAGAACACAATTGAGGCCCAATAATAAAAATAATCCTTAAAAATACAACATGCCTAATAATTCTGCACACAGTGTATATTTGGGCAAAAATGGCCACTCCTGGACTCAGTGATCATGATGACAAATATTATTATTATTATATTGTTTTTTTTTATTATCACTAAATTGACTAAATCCCCACAGACATATTAGTTTTTGGTATAAATAATGATCCATTGATCATTCCTTAATGACCAGACTTCTCCTTTAACAAAGTTTAATAGATGATGTGGCAGAGCAGGACAAATGTTACTGTAAGCACCGGCTTAAAAATGGCTGTTCTGTAAAAAACACAAGGTTCTGTTTTTCAGTCCATATGCATCATAAGAAAGTCCATTAGTACATGGACTTGAAATCACTGGGTGATTACTTTAGGTACCTTTCAAAGCAAAACACTTTTCCATATGATCCACTTCTCAAATGATAATGACGTGCTTCCATATTGTGATGCAGCAGCATTTATTCTTAAACTCATACTTCTAATCCAAAGAAAACTAATTATTTTAAAGAATGAGGGTTTGAAAGGTGTTAACAGGGAACAGCGAGTTAATTTAAGTCATGCATGTAACAATACATGATTCCCAGAGCTGAAGCAAAGACAGCTTCACCGGAAGGAGTTAAGCGTTTATCTAATCTTAGAAATACTTCCTACACAGGTTATAACATGCTGAGGATGGAGCACAACAGGATGAAGAAAGAGGCGGAGCTCAGACAGATGAAGTTCTGAGGTTTGGGCCACGCCCCTTTGGCTTCACAATCCCTGATCCATATTCTGAAAGCAGAGACAAACTTTGGCTACGTTCACACAGCAGCCTGACCCAGATCAGATTTTTTTTCGCCCATATGCGACCTGGATCTGACCTTTTCATGACAGTCTGAACAATAAAGATCCGGTGACCCAGGTCTCTTTGCTATGTGGTCGTTGATCCAATACTTATCTGATCTTTTTAAATGCTCCAGCACTACCATGCATGTTTACTCCTGTAAACAGAGCACGCCCGCTTGTGACCTCATTACGTCCTCTAATGCGCATGCGGGACACTACAGTTGTGTGAATGCAGATCACATACAATTCGCAAATATTTGGAAATGTGTACAACCATGCACAACAATCAGATTTCCCCCCCCAAAAAAAATCGTAATTGAGCATTAAGGCCTGCAGTGTGACATAGCCTTTAATTTTGCTGGATGACGAACTGCAGATAAATATGATCTAATCAGTCATTGGTTACTGAAGAAACATCTCTACGGCCTCAGGAGTTGGCGTTGGTTTAGTTAATGGGTTCTGAGCATAAGTGAGGGAAGCGCAGGTCTGAAAAGAAAAAGACATTCCTTCCAACAGTTATCTAAATGTGAATTTGGCTGGTTGTTTATAGGATGGTTGGTGAAAGGATTCATCCAAACCAAGGATCAGGGAGTCAGAGGATTTCATCTACAGCGGAAGGAGATCCTATAAACACTGAAGCAGAGCAAACAAGGTCTGATTTTAAAGTCAGCTTCAGCTTAAACTGTCCATTGATGCTTTTTAACTTAAATATTCCTTCTAGCTGATACGGCGGATACAGAAACGAGCCAAAGTGAAGCGGCTGGAGTCTAGGATGTTTAAACGACAGTGTGTTTGGATGGCTACAGACAGAGAGGCTGGATGGTCAGGGAGGGAATACCTGGTAGAGACAGTGGCAAACACTGCGTAGCTGTGGCGGGAAGTCGCTGGACGAGCCGATTATGGCCTGGAAGAAGCGCTCGGTGATCTGAAGCAGGTTCCTCTGGTTGTCCTCCAGGTTTTCACCATGTTCCAGTCTGAGGAAATAGTAGCTCAGCTCAGTGCTTGGTAGGAAAAAAAACAACCTTCAAAACTTTTACTGCGAAGTAAAAGTTTTCACAGAACCACTAAAAATCTTAAACATTTATGGTCAACATCAAACAAACCTTTGATTAAATGAAGCATTCCAATCTAACCAGTTAACTCCAAAAAAGTAAAAAAAAAAAATCCACTGGACTTCGTTTTGCTTCCCATCCAGGAAGCGTTTTCAATTCAAAACCTCAGAATTAGCGTAGAGTTTGAGGCTTTATAGAGTGGACAAAAACCAAAGACTTCTTTTGGCTTAGAAAACATGCAAATTGAACCTGACGAACGGGTCCACCCCTTTGGGATGGGCAGTCGTTTGGCTTCTTTGATAGCCTGCAACACCCAACACCTGTCTATGCCTCTGAAAGGGGGGTTGTTAGAGGGAATTGCTGGCCTGACTGAATAGGTGAGGTCTTCTGTTCCCCTGTAAGGGGGTTGGGGTTGCCATGATAGCGGGAAGGAATCAACTCTATCATCGCTGCATTGCAGGTTTTTGAAAGCTGGAATCTGAGTCCCCCCCTCTGTGTAAGGTTGTTTTTTCTCTCTTAACATATATGTCCTCTTTCACGCTCCTCTCAAACCACCTGTCTTCTTTAACCAAAATGTGAACATTCTGGTCCTCTGTCCTTTGTCCATAAGGTATAGATGTACCACAGAGTGTTGTCCAGAGGAGGGCACTCTTCTAAATATATATAACCAGTTAACTGTGACCACCCAGCGATACTCACTCAATACAATAGTATCCATCCACATCAAGCTGACTGTGGTTATCTGGACGGACAACAATAAAACAGTTTAAAAATCTTTAGCCCTAAAGTAGCTGAAGCCGTTCCTTCCTTCAGATTCGGGTTTCTCGCGTCTTAAAGCTGAAGTCTGTAAGTTTTTAAAAATCCCTTTTTTGTCATATTGGCTAAAACTGTCCCTATGCCCAGACAGCAGTACATGTGATATGTAACCTGTGAAAAAAACTGCTTCAATTGGTCCCGCCTACTGCCTGTATTTCAATCTGGAAAGCCAAAACAACCAATCACAGCCAGAGGAGCGTCTGATGGAGTGTCAATCACAGCTCACACACGCTCACACACCCTGCTCACCGAGGCTGGAAGGCGTTTTTCATGTACGTTTCCACATTTTAAATTAGTTTAGGCGTTAATAAACCTTTTCAGAGTAGTGATCATAGCGCTCTGCATCAGCAGTGCTGTGTGCGTCACCCTGCCAGATCCCAGATCAGCTTCTCTGATTGGTTGATGTGACACGTTAAGCAGCAAAAGTTACATTTTACCAACTCCAGCAGCTGCTGCA
>NW_015151548.1:146164-151841 GCF_000732505.1 Cyprinodon variegatus | reverse complement strand
TCTAACTCCATTTTGACGCTTTGTGTTTCGCGCTTCGCATGTGCGAGTCAACAGCCTTAATTCCCATCGTTCTGAGCTTGAATCACTTCTTGCACAAAATCCACTGAGCCTCATGTATGTTCCCTGGTTTTAGCCATGGAGAAAACTCTTGGCTGGAGACAATTCTGGTTACATTTACACTTGCTCATATTTTCCAGACAAAAAGTTAATGCTGCATCTCCCAGATGTCCCGGTCGCAACAACGCTTTATTGGTTCCGCTATCGGGACGGAACCAATAATAGCGAGTCGTTATTTTATTTTTTTAATTGTCAATTTTAATGTTTTATTTAGATTACAAATAAATCGTACTAAAAATAATCCTATTTATGATTTTTTTTTAAATTAAGACCTAGGAAAGACTAATTCAGGACATTTTAATACCAATTAAGGCCTTAGTTTTATTTTGAAGAAGCCTTTTAAGACTTTTTAAGGACCCGCAGGAACCCTGAAAGAATAGACAGCCAAAATGTCTACTAAAGTAAGGTAATGAAGTATTTCTACTTTGTAACTTGACACCTCTGGATTTAATAAAATTATAGTATTATAAACTTTTTTAGACACAATGTGAGAAACATCTGTGGCTGTGTTGCTGTGACTCGTCTGTCAGGCTGAGGTGCATCAATGAGTAGAACTTTAGCTCTAGCTGGTTAATGGCAGAAACAGATGCAGGTTCTTCAGTATATCCATGGAGCAGAGCAGACGTTCAATGACTTGCCTGGTTGGATCCACCTCAAAGCCGATGTGTTCAGGGGTTGAGATGACTCCCCTTAATAAAGGCTCCAATAACTTCTGCAAGTACGCTGCTCCATACACCTGTCATAATAACAGAAGGTCAACTTAGTGGGTCTAAAGTGAAGCAGTTCTACATGTGTGCAGATGGTTGGAAGGAACGTCTGCAAAGCAAAGCGCTCTTCACTCCAGCGGTTTTCAATCAGCAGGGAAAATAATCAAAGCTTCCACACCAAAAATCATTTATGGGTGAAACTTCAGTGCATCTGTGGTGCTGATCCTGCTTGCTGTTAGTAGATGAGTTTTCTACCTTGAAACAGAAGGTCATAATTTTGCTGGCGAGGCTGTTCCCTCTGAAGAGAGTCTGCATGGAGTCAGCCAGCTCCACCTCCTTGGAGAACATGTTCCACAGCAGCTGGTAGAGTAGATGGCGGGAATCAAACAGGGTCACCAGAACTCGCGCCAACTCGTCCTGGAAATCAGAAAACAGACGCATCACGACCTGAAACAGAGCCTGCAGCTTTTTTTCACCAAAATTGTGATTTTATTTTGCTTTTCCTTTGCACTAACCCAAAAACTTGTAGATGTCCTACCCAAGGCTTTTGGTTTTTGAGAACTTGCTGGCCCAGACTCCATTGTATCAAGACTTCACTTTAAATATAGTGTGAAAAAGTGTTTAATTCTACTTCTATGCATGGATCTGCAAGCTGACTGCAAATCTGTCAACCTTTCAATGTGGCGACAAACCTGCTTCAAGCATTTAACCACCACCCAAAGGGCTGGAGGGAAGACATTTAGTGTCCTGCTCTTGTTTGGAAATTTAAATAAGACTTCCCTAAGACTTATTTTTTATTATTTTTTGAGCGCCTCTAGAAAATTTCGGAATAATAAGTCACATAATCATAAAGCCTCATTAATCCAAAATATTTTAAAGATAATAATGATCTAATAATGGTTGAACATGAAGACAGCATCGCGCCGTCGCATTGCAGTAATTTTTCTGCACCTCTGTACGAACCATCGCAAGCTTGTTGGTTATGTTGGCAGAGCTCGAGGGGGGCACCATGTCTAGAAATTAACATTAGATCAACAAGCAAAGATTCTCCTGTTAAAATGCTTGCGGCGTGATAATTTAATAATTTTATAATTTAGGGGAAATGAATCGACATTGTGACGTCTACCGATTATGATTAGCGTTTCTCCTTTCCTCATTGCGCAGAGTAGGCCTGCCTANAAATGAATCGACATTGTGACGTCTACCGATTATGATTAGCGTTTCTCTTTTCCTCATTGCGCAGAGTAGGCCTGCCTATGGCACTTCACCTACAACGCCGTAGTCCAACATTGTAAACAAGCAACTTCTGAGGAATGGCTCGAAACGTGGGGATAAACGACAAAACACAGGTCATCAACGACCCTAGGCTACTCACTGTTTGGACTGCAACAAGTTATTTATTTATTTATTTATTTTATTTTTTTGAGAGCCTGCGTCCCATCGCGCTGATATCTCCAGTTCTGTCCTGTCATTTTAAAATCCTCCTTGTTTGTAATCAGAACGAGGATAGATTTCAAGTGTGCTTAATGGCTTAATTTGTGCATTTCATATATGGAGGGGGGTGTTCCTTTTTTGTTACAGCCATTTTGATTCGCGCAACATTTTGCTTTTAGGGTGACCAAATAAGTTAAAAAAAATCCCTCTCAGATAGTCTCATAAGGGTTTATTTTAGCTTAATTTAAAAAACAAATTTGCACCGCAGACGGGACGGGACCCCCCCCATTCCTGTGCCTCAAATCCATACCTACAAATCCTGCAAAAAAGCCCTGCCTTTGCTCACAGATGTTCGAGATCGGCCTGTTTTCCATTGTAGTCCTGTTTCTCTGACTGTGACTAACTGGGAGCTGGCTCAGAACTTGTCTGCCTGGCTGTGTGTTTCCTGGATGGGGCCGCTCACACTGAGCCTGGTTATGCTGGAGGTTTCTTCCTGTTCAAAGGGAGTTTTTCCTTTCCACCGTTGCTACAAGCATGCTTAGTGTGAGGGATTGTTTTTGAGTCAATGAGTCGATGCAAACAACTGGTTTTCCTTTGATAGAAAACTTCATCAATTTGACTGTATGATCTGGTTGAACTGTAAAGTGCCTTAAGAGGACATGTTTTGTGAATTGGCGCTATAGAAATAAACTGAATGGAATTGTAAAATTCAATCAAATTAAAATATACTTTATTAATCCCAAAGGGAATTTCAATATTGCAGCCAGTCATAGGTTATTTTAAGGTTATTTTAACAGGTGTTGCAGGTGTTGGTAGCTGTAGGCAGGAAGGATCTTCTGTAGAGGTCTGTCTTGCACCTGCAAATGCGCTAAATTACCCAGCCCTAGCCAAAAGTTTCATCGATATTAAAGGATGCTGGGTTCTCCCTTCGTAGAAGCACCAACATCCCCAGAAGTAGAGGAGTAAAGGGATCAGTACTGATTTTAATCAGACATAAAAGACCTCGGCTACATACCCACTGAGACCCGGGGACGACGTTAGCCAGCGCCATAGCGATGGGCAGCTCTCCCTGGTCCCCCATCATGGTCACCAGCTCCACCAGCCGCTCAAAGCGGTCAGCCAGCACCGTCTCTGCCAGCGTGTCGAACTCTGTTCCCTGCTGCAGAATCTTGGTCAGCACCTCCATGAAGGTAGCGCGAGTCTGAAGGTCCTTGTGGTAGCCTAAGCCTAAAATGGAAAAAGATTTAGCGCCGTTTCTACTCTGAAAGTTTTAACAGGAAGGTTAGAAACACGAGCTTATATTTCTGAAAAAAAACAAAAACCAAGAGAGCACTGACCGATGGAGTGCATGAGTCCACTGTCCACGTTAGCGTTGAGCAGGTTGGACATGGCCAAGATGGTGCAATGGCGGAGGGAAGCCAGGCGGCGAGACATTCCTCTCTTCCGCCCCCCCACTGTCTGACCCTCGTCTTCCACCTCGCTGCAGTCATTCAGCAGGTTCATGAACAGAGTGAAATACCTGCAAACCACCAGAGAGCCGCCTTGTTAGGAGGAAGGAACAGGATTTATTCACATTCAAACACTCTAAGTCAACAAACTATCAGGATTCTTCATGATTTCTTCTCCAAAGCTTAGACCTCTGGATAAGATTGTTCTGCATACACAGCTGCTTCTGGGTGGTGGGGTTCATATATATGAAAGTAATTGGTATCTGCTTTAAAAAAAAAATAGCTTGCAGTGGTTGATAGGGTTGAGTATTGACAGGGTGTTGCGATATGATATGTATCATGATACTTAGGTCACAATACGATATTAATATGATACAATACCTCTATATATTGTGATCAAATTTAAATGTATAGATAAAAAGCAACTGCTTTATATGTTCAGAGGATACTGATCATTTAGTTATTTAGGTATCCGTGTGTTTGGGGTTTGAGTCAGTCCACGTCCTCAGCTACAGATACGCTGTAGGTACCAGATCTGCTGGGGTCCTGCGCATGCCAGTGACTCGGTGAGTCGGGAGCATCTGTAGCGTTAGCGTTTTACTTGATCGATAACAAAACTAAAAAAAGTCTGTTAACGGTGAACAAAGTAAATGCAAGACCATGATATAAATGGGGAGAGCTGGGTAGCGCTGTGGCTAGCTGTGCTAAATAGGTAACAGGTTAGCCTATTTTAGCTCGGCCAGTTAGCCATACTAAGCTACACTAGGGATGGAACGGTTTATGAAAACCGTCCGAACCGTTCGGTTCGACTGTCTCGGATAGATTTTCCTAACTATCAACATATACCGAACCGAAAACCGTGACCACGAAACCGTGAACCGAACCGAACCGTGGATTTTGTGAACCGTTCCACCCCTAAGCTACACTACTTTTAAATTGATGTCAACGACAACCCTTGGTTTTCTACAAGTAGAATAACTGTTTTATTTGTCTAACATTTCTATGAAAGTCATTTTTTAAGATGTTCCATTTGTCCTTCCCTGCCCTCAGACCTTAATAAGAAGAATAAAAATAAGCTAAGACTTTTTTTTGTCACTTTGTTAAATGGCAGACCTCAGTCTTAAAAAGCAGTACTTTCCTTCAAGACTGACAATGATCGATTTCAACTTTCGGCTACTTTACAAGCCAATGAAATGTAAAATAATAGCAAATATAGATAATATGTTGATACTACAAAAGAGATTTTAACTTTAAGGTCCTATACAGTTTGTCAGAATGGAGTTGCCATATGTTGATGTCATAAGAAAGGACAGGGCCCCGAGCAGATCTGGTACCTACAACGGCGCTGCGCCACACACAGAAAGGGATCCACAGCGCTAACTGCTAACTGAGAGGCGGTGCAATTTCCCCTCATTGTTTTATGCAAAAAAAAAAAAATGTTTAATAACTATTGCCCGGGGCAAGTAGTTTTTGTTGTTTGGAGAGTACAAGTTTCATTGCATTTGCCCGCCGGGCAAGTGCAATGATCGCAAAAAAAAAAAAAAATGTATCACTCAAAATTACTTTAAAATCACTGACATTCGCTGAAAACGACACTCAAGCGTTACCGGCGCCATTTTTATTGTTTTGTACACATTCTAGCGTGATTATCCGCTAGATGGCGTGATTTTTCTCTCCTTGGGGAGAGAATTCTGCAGAGCAGCAGCTGGATGATGAATTTAATCTATACTATAATACACGCTAGATTAAAAATGATCAGTCAGGGATTAGAAAAATAATAATTGTATGCGCACAGTGTAAATATTTCTATCACATGGCAGTCTTCTGTACAGTGGCCATACATTAAAAACATACATTCAATTGTTTTCTCTTAAACATTGGAGTGCTGCATTTAAATGTTATAGAGCTAAATAAACATGTTAAATTGGTGAGGAGTAGTAGTGTAAGTTTTTAACCTGTCAAGTTTTTTTT
>NW_015151548.1:134314-145254 GCF_000732505.1 Cyprinodon variegatus | reverse complement strand
ATTTACAGTTAAAATAAGAAAACAATTACATTGTCTTATTTAAAGTGCATTTTATCTAAATATCTTATTCTAAGAGTATCTCATTCCATTGGCAGATCATCTTATTTACCTACTCAGTTTAAGGGTAAATACGGTTAATTTAAGAATTGTTTTGTTTTTTTCTAGGTCTTTTTTCCAGTGTAGTTTCAGTGGCCACCCCAAGATTTTCAGTGGCCCCATCTGGCCACCTCTATGAAGCATTTCTGGAGGCACCATTGACCTAGGGATTGATCTCTAATTGTGTTCCTACTCAGTTGAAAGTACAAGTAGAGACACGCTTTCTGTTTTTAGAACCAAATCAGCTGTAGCAGAGGCCTTCTCACACTGAAGCAGGCTCTACTTACAAGGACAGATGAGAACAGATGTAATAACGTAAAATCAAGGGCCCAATATAAAAGAACCGGCGTTCCCCTTTAAAGTCTCCTTACTTGAGAAAAAGCTGAGACTTGGCCTCCATCAACTCTACGCCGTCCCCCTCCTCCGGCTGCAGGGGGAGACCAGCCAGCAGGGATACCACGGCTTCCATACTGGCCTGGTCCAAGTCTCTGCAGATCAAACATCACAACATGCCGTTAAGGGGAGCATGCTCAGCATCTTGCATGACATGAATTAAAAAAACCCAAGGAGCTGCACCTTGTCAGGCACTTGATGTCATCATCGGCAGCTTGGTTGGATGTTCCCATCACCCAGTCCGTCAGGTACTCCACCATCTTGTTCCTAGAAAAAAAAAACAAGGAGTTAGAGCTATTCAGCACTGAGAGAAATCATACAGAGACGTCTAAAATCTAAGGTCAGGAACACTGACCTGAACTTCATCTCCTGGCAGAAGGACAGATCATCTCGACGCTCCATCATCACCTCAACCAGTTGGCAGAGCCTGGTTTTAATCTGAATGGCATGGACCACGTTGCCCAGGATGCGCACGTACCTGGTGATTAAAAACAAAAAACAAACAGATCAGGTTAAAACTGGGATTTCCTCACAGCATCTCATGCTCTGTGTCTTTAACACTAGGACTCCCAGAATTCTGATCCTACTAGACCTTCCAATGGCCGTTAATTTGACGGGTGACATTTTTCCCAATAAAACGTATGAGCAGTGATGATGTCATCACCTGAGATGGTTCTAGTGTGCCATATAAACTCATAGTGGATATGTAAACCTAAAGAAACAGGTCTAATATATATTTTTAACATAAACCACTGCACTAATGTTTCAGATTTTGAAAAGCTTCCCATACAGGAAGAAAGCTAAAAACACACAAATGACATATATTTTAACAATTATTTAACTGAATTCACAAACTTTGTTGTGCTAAGTCTTTTTTGCAGCTATTTTTCTTTGTATGGTTTTCTTAGTATGTTTGATTTGGTGATAAGTGGAGGCGTTGCAGAGACAAGGGTGGAACAAAACCGGGAAATACCGGCTGTTTCTCGATTTTGACGATTTGTGTTTCGTGCTTCGCATGCGACTCCACTGCCTTAATTCCCATCGTTCTGAGCTTGAATGACTTCTTGCACTAAATCCACTGAGCCTCATGTATGTTCCCTGGTTTTAGCCATGGAGAAAACTCTTGGCTGGAGACAATTTCCGTTACATTTACACTTGGACCATTTACTTTTTGTCTGGAAAATATGAGCATCTCCCAAATGTCCCGGCTGCAACAACGCTTTTATTGGTTCTGCTATCGGGACGGAACCAATAATGGCGAGCCGTTATTTATTTTTTTTTATAAAAAAAAAAGGTCAATTTTAATGTTTTATTGAGATTACAAAAATAAAAATAATCCTATTTATGATGTTTTAAAAATTAAGGCCTAGGAAAGACTGATTTAAGACATTTTAATACCAATTAAGGCCTTAATTTTATTTTGAAGAATTCGATGCCTTTTAAGACTTTTTAAGGACCCGCGGGAACCCTGGTTTTACTACAGAGATTCAAAGTTGGAAATTAAAATTTTATATTAAGAAATTGATTGATTCCCCCCAAACATTTCCCACAGACCACCTTTTCACATTTCTGACAAACTTAATATGAGCATTTTTTTGTGCAGCGCTTTGGCACCTGGCGCTGTTTTCTGTGCCTCTCCAACGCTGCTCTTCAGCGGCAGAGGGGCTGGAAACCTGCGGTTTGCCCACAGCTGTTTCACCAGTTCATGGATAAAATCACTGCATGAAAAAGTGACAAACAGCTCCTGAAAAAAACAACGCGCTTATAGCTGATATTTCCAGGAGGCCGCAAAATACAGCCACAGGCCACCTTCTCGTCGGAGCTTTTACAGAATCCTTTCTAATCATCTGATCCGAAACATCCAGCCGACCTGTGCGTGGTTATTTTATAGATATAAATAATGATCCAGTGATTATTCCATGCTTACCGGACTTTTCCTTTAAAACATTTCTAGCTGGGTTTTTCCTACCTGACCAGGTTGAGCATCATGGTTTCGATGCTGGCCTGTCCCAGGTGCTCCGAGCTGCCCTCTGTGTTGTTATCCAGCAGGTTCTTCATGATGGCGATGGTCTGCTCTACAAACTGGGTGTTTGTGTCATTAATGGGAACCTGAAAACACACGGAGTCACTGAGAACATTCCAGGATTATTCCCATTCAGCAGAACAACCAAACTTCATTGTGTTCTCCTTATCTGTTCAGTTCTAATCCATGTTAACCAAAGCAAAACTAGTTTATGGATAAACTAACAGACAGACGGCGTCAGCTCAGAGTCATGGACACTATGGACTGACCGTCAGAACCAGCTCACCAAAAACCTTTCTTTGACTGAAGGTGGTCTGGATTTAGTTTGAATGGGTTAAAGAATAATAATAAAAAAATAAAAAAAACACTAATGAAATCCTCCATTAATGATATAAAAAGATGTGGGGAACGCTGTGGGTTCCTGGTATGCTGTATACATTGGTCCCTGAATATGTAGTCAGTTAATACTGATCTTCAGAGCTGTGTTGTTTTTGTTGTTGTTCTTCCAAAATGTTGACCCTAAAAGGATCCAGGTTATCACCAGGAAAATTTACTATTAATACATCTAAAAATCACTGTTCAAAGTCTGCTTTAATTTAACATATAAAAATATCTACCAACCTGTGGAAAGGTAATCATCCCCCTAAATCTGGATGTTCCACGGCAACGACTATAATCACCCGTTTGACAGCATTTTAACGGCCTTGTGGAGCGATTATGGCAAAATTTACTTTGCTCAATCATTTTAATTCAGCCACATTGGAGGGTTTCCCTGTACCAGCAGCCATATTGCAGTTCTCAGTCAGATTTAAGTCTGTACTTTGACTAGGCCACTTCATAACTTTCGTAATGTTAATTTAGAGGCAGTCTGAGGGGGGGTTGCTGATGCACTTAGGAACTTTGTTATTTTTCCAAACCAAGGAGAACTTGATCTGAACTAAAACTTTGTGTTTGCTTAGGAAAATAAATAAATCAAATAAAAATGAAGTCAGCAGTGGATCGGATCGGATCAAGGAGGCAGCTGTGGCTCAGTCTAATCAGACTAAAACCAAAAGAGGCATCAAATCTGCTGGATTCCTAAAAAAACAACCTATACAAGTCAAACAGAAGAAGAATTACCCTTTCAAAAACAATCATAAAGAATAAAACAAAACAAACAAAGAGCCTTAGCTCTCATGATTATTATAAAGCCCCTATCACACCTTGACAATTTAGTCAGCCTGACGTTCGGAAAATCTGGCTAAAACGCTGCCATATGTTGGATACGTTATGCGTTATAAGTTATGAGCACACTGAAACACACTGGCACACGTCGACATGCGGCAAGCGCCAGCGTATGCCATATATGGGCCTTAAGTTACAGGTAAGTTATCTGATCGTTGACAAACGTTAAGTGTAAGTTACTTCTAAGTCGTGGTGTCTAGCTTATCCAAAACCTATGAGTCGCATGTGCATAACTCATGCATAACTTATCAAGGGGGTTCACAGGAGGAAACCGTCAGTTCTCCTCCAGACTTCATCCCCATTAGAGGGGGAGCCAGAAGTTGAGTGATGGATCCTCCCTGCTTTCCTGCCCACCACCAACACACTTCCTAGCAGACATGACGATGAATCTCCTGCGACTGCTAACCTTCCTTCTTTTTATTAATTTTATAAAAAATTTTGGGGGGCGGCGGTAAATAGCAGCTAGGTTAATACTGCGATCAAAGATATCTTTTTATGCTGAACGGGTTTCCTCTTTGGAGCAGCTTTAATTAATGCTTCGTAATGCCCATCAAATGATGCTTGTGTATCATTTTATTGGTATTACGCTGCCGTGCGTTATGCACAAGTTAGGCTGTTGTTGGAAAACATACATAGAAATTCAGTGTAAGCCAAATCGGCCCGGTGTGACAGGGCCCCAACACTGCTGAATGTGACACATAGGACAGAAACAGAATCTACGGCTCAGATTAACTATTAACAGTAAAAAAAAAAAATGCAGACACTTTTTAACAGTAAAGCTAACTGATTTCCCAAGTTTTAATCCTGATAAAAACACTAAGCTGTTCACTAATATCACTACTGACCAAATCAAGGGCTTCTCTCATCTCAGCCTGCATGTAGCTGCCTGTTGGAGCAAACGTTTGCCTTCTGCTTTTTACAGCTTTTTATCCACAGGTGTTTTTTTGGTTTGTTTTTGGTTTTCCTTTGGCGCCCTCTGTCTTCAGAGACCTGCTGCTGCACCTGTGGATTCTAGGCCAATATCAGAGCTTGATGGGCTCTTTGCTGGCTGCAACAATCAGTGAATATTATTATATATATATATTATATATTACTTTTTATGCTAAAAATGGCAACAGATTGTAAGTTTAAACAAGTTGGCATTATAAAGCTTGAGAAAACATGATTTGTTCTTCTTTACTAGTTAAAAAAATCTTGGCTTCTCAGAGGACCATGACTCACAGTTACAGGTTAAAATGAACATGTTTTCTTATTGGACAGACAGAATCAGACTGCAGAGCTTCTACATATCTTGAAATTTAGTTTCTGGCATCATTATATTAGTAAAGAGGTTCAGAAATCTTTTTAAACAAAGCAAAGAGAGAAGTAGGGAGAGCTGCAGATTTAAAAGTGAAACAGATTTACATTATTTCATAATGCAACATGAAATATATAATATAATAATTATATCTCCAAGTTTACCACAAAGTTTACAAGAAAAAAATGCTATGCTATATTTAACATGCACCATATCCAATTTATTCTGGATGAAATTGAAATTGTACTTCTAGGGATGCATGATATATCAATTTTGGCATCAGAATCGGCTGTTATTAATGATTTTTTTCATGCATTGAAAAAAAAAAAAGTGTCCTTTTCAGAAACTCTGAAAATCTGGTCACCCTAATGATACGAACTGACAGAAACCCCTTTAGAACAAAGCTCTCCTGGCACAGGCAGAGAGCCAGCTATGTTCCTAGAACTGGACTCACCGGTCCCTGGGTGTCAAAGAACTTTCCGATGCTGTTCTTCAGTTTGTTGAAGAGCATGGGGTAGAGCGCAGGGCTGAGCTCCAGCCCCAGCAGGTCTTTGACATTGGTGCGGACATGAAGGCCCACCCTTTCATAGCCGCACACCAACAGGGACAGAAGTCGGTCAAGGAAGCGGCTGACGGGCGTCTCGCTGGAGGCAGAGGAGGAGCAGGATGAAGGAGCAGGGCTGGTCGTATCACCAGGTCCCACCGAGATCATGGAGGATTTACGTTCATTCTGGGGACCCATGGGTGGGCTGTAGGTGGCAGGACCAGGGGTGTTACGCTGCTGAAGACAAACACCCCCTAGAGCGCAGAGGAAGCCCGTCATGTTGATCCACTCCTGCTGTGGGGGGACAGAAACATTCTGTAATGACCTGAAAACTTCAGAGCTGAGTAAACCTGTTTTGAGGTAGTGGACACGCCCTAACGAGTTATGTCACAGCAAGGAACCCCCCAACGAGGAACAATCCAACGAGCCACACCCCAACGGGGAATGCCCCAACGAGCCACGCCCCTTCGGGAAAGCCCTAAAGAGCCACACCCTAACAGGGAATTCACTAACAAGCGACGTCCCAACGGGGAATTCACTAACGAGCCACGCCCCAACGGGGAATGCCCTAACGAGTCACGCCCCAACGGGGAATGCCCTAACGAGCCACGCCCCAATGAAGAACACCCTAACAAGCCGCGTCCCAGCGGGGAATGCTCTAACGAGCCACGCCCCAATGAGGAACACCCTAACAAGCCGCGTCCCAATGGGGAAAGCCCTAAAGAGCCACACCCCAACAGGGAATTCACTAACAAGCGACGCCCCAACAGGGAATTCACTAACGAGCTACGCCCCAACGGGGAATGCCCTAACGAGTCACGCCCCAACGGGGAATGCCCTAACGAGCCACGCCCCAATGAGGAACACCCTAACAAGCCGCGTCCCAACGGGAAAAGCCCTAAAGAGCCACACCCCAACACGGAATTCACTTACGAGCTACGTCCCAACTGGGAATTCCCTAACAAGCCATGCCCCAACTGGGAATACCCTAACAAGCCACGCCCCAATGAGGAACACCCTAACAAGCCACGTCCCAACGAGGAATGCCCTAGTGAGTCATGCCCGAACAAAAAATGCCCTTAAGAGCCACGCCTCAACAAGAAACGCCCCAAAGAGCAGAAGCCCCAACGAAGCATGCCCCAATTAGGAACGCCCCTAACGAGCCGTGCCACAATGATGACCTAGGGAGTCACGCCCAAACAAAAAATGCCCTCAAGAGCCAAGCCCCAAGAAGGAACGCCCCAAAAAGCCACACCCCTAAGACAACTGCCCTAATGAGCCACACCCCAACAAGGAACGCCGTAATGAGCTGTGCCACAACAATGAATGACCCAAGTTGTCACGCCCATGAGGAACGTCCTGATCAGCCACACCCCAACAAGCCCTGCTGCAGCAAGAAGCACTCCAATGAGGAACGTCTCAACGCCCCAACAAGTAACACCCACAGACAGATGCCGTATTTTCTTACTACACCCATGGAGAAAGCATTTTCTATCAACTTCTACTTAGAGACCACTGCGAAAGATGCCTACGGCATTATCATTCCTGGCTCCACCAGATCTCCTCCCAGTTCGGCCAGTACTACAATCTGCTCTATTACATGCGGCAGGATGTCTTCCAACTTTCCAGAAGCCCAGAATCAGGAAGGTTCTGTACCGTGGCAGAGGGATCCTAACCTGACAACAGCCAGATGCATGTCTCGCTCCGCCTAGCTCCACTCACATACATCTGGGAACCCGCTCATTGAAAGTGATTTACCCAACCGAATTTATGGTCTGGCCAATCAAGACGCAGGGCGCGTGTTTCCTGGAGTGGAGAAGCGACCGTGAGATTCCAACAACAATGGCGGCTCGCATCGAGGAAGCAAGCCATAGCATTGATGCTGCTATTTCTTCTGTGTTGTCCAATCTATCTGATATTGTTTCATTAAAAGAACTTCAGAGAACGGCTTTGAAGGCTTTTGTTGGTGGAAACGATGTTTTCGCCCTTCTACCGACCGGATTTGGCAAGAGCTTGATCTACCAAATGGCTCCTCCTCTCACAGCGTCACGGGTTAGCTTCGGTGTGAGTGGTTGAAATAGCACGTCGATAAAGATGACAGACAAGTGGCTTATTCAATCATATGCAAGGAGTTTTGATAAGGCCCAGCCTTCAGTACAGGCAGTTCCTATGGCGGTGTCCCAGATGTATGTGAGTGGAGCTAGGCGGAGCGAGACATGCATCTGGCTGTTGTCAGGTTAGAGGGATCCAGCACCCAACATAAAGAACACATCCAGTCCCTGATTGGTTTCCAGAAAGCAAATTTAAAAAAGTTCGATGCGTTGTTGCTCTATTTGACTCCGAGTTTCCAGCTATGTGCAAATTGGAATCAGTTTGCATCACCCGTTAATTCTTCTGAACGCTACTTTACTCATCACATTCTTCTGAATGCGGTTTTAGAGGGATGGTACTGAGATGGATTAACAACGTCTGGATAAGGAAAGACGCCACAAATTATAACGGCTTCAAATTAAAAGATTTAAATGACCACATCTACCAAGACAACATAGAGAACCTCGATGATACATTTTAACTTAACATTTCTAATTAATCTTTCATAAAATAAGTATTATTTAATAAAATAATTAAGATTATAATTATCACTAATAAAGAGAGATCTCCTCACCTCAGAGAATAAACATTAACATATGTGTGTCTAAAACCATGAAGATTTTTTTTAATCTTCCACATTAGATTCTAGTTTGGAGGAAGTCAATTATGAAAACAGTTGCTTTTACAAATGAATCCTTGACAAAAACTAGCTTCTATCAAAACATCAATTTTCAATAGAAGCTAAATGTAAATAAATCAGTTAATTTATCTGAATCTCCTGCTGTTATTCCGATTAAAATCTTACCTGTCCATCATCTGCCTTGTTTTTAGGGAAATTCAGTATCTGTTTGGTGCTCTGGTCCCATTTAGTGTAAGTGTCCTCCCAAGCCTAAAACAAGCAGCACAGAAAGCGAGAAATGAACAGAAGCTTAACTGAAATAACTACCAGGTACAGTAAGAGAGAATGCTTGGTTCAGAAAACAGCCAGTCTGAAAATCAGCTCTTTAATGAAGCATGATGTTTCAAAGGACCTCCTGCTCTCTACAAAGAAAAGTTTAAAAAGGCGTTTAAACAATTAAAACCTTCAGCCTTCAAATAAAAACCTTAGACTTCCATATTACCAAAAAAACCCAACAGCTAATAATAAACATTCAAGTTACAATAGTCTATCACAGCACTTCGCTGCTCAGTCCTTATAAAGCTGTAAAGGCTGGACACTGATGTACCTCAATGTTTCCTGGTGTGGGATGTTCTATTCTTCTTAATAAGGCCATCACTCTTTTTTGCAAGGTGGAGCGACCTATGCAGAAAAAAAAATAAGTTGTTTAGTCCAAGTCCTCGAGAAGACGATATGGCTTATCTGAATGTCTGAACTTTCAGCTCTTCACAGGAGACATAAAACCTACTTAAAAATCAAACTTTTTAAATCTTTAATTTGTATAATTCCACTGAAACAAACCTCAGTTAGATAGAAAACTGTTAAACCTTCTTAAATAGCTGAATACAATTTGAAAGTACAACTCGCCATGTGAAAATATAACCCGCCCCAGACAGAGCTAGCAGAGGGGCGGGGCTTATAATGGGGTTTTTATTGTAATGGATCTTTTTGGCGAGTTCCTTCATCCTGCCAACTAAATTTAGCCGCTATCCTATGGCGTTACTTTTATGTCAAAACCAACGCAAGCAAAATAAACATACTCGCATGTATGTTAAACTACTTCTGCGCATGGTTTATCTACAGCCGCGCGAGAAACTGCTGCTTCAAGAGGAGAAAATCTCTCTCCGCGCGCGCCAGCCCCTCCCACGCGTGCGCGGGATCTCCCTGCGCGCACAATTTTCTATCCAGCGGCCATGCTCGAAGACGGCTGCCCTCTTGAAAGCGTCTCTGCGCTCGGACAGATTTTCTCCTCGCGCGGAGGAAAAGTGGTTTTGACAGGTTGGGCAGAGACAACTGTAAGCTTCCTCCTGATTGGGCCTTGCAGAGACGATCTCAAAGGAAGTAGTGTCAGGAAGCATTTGACTGACAGCTCGTCAGTTAAGACGAGAGGAGGAGGCTTACAGTTGTCTCCTCCCAACCTGTCAAAACCACTTTTCCTCCGCGCGAGGAGAAAATCGGTCCGAGCGCAGAGGCGCTTTCAAGAGGGCAGCCGTCTTCGAGCGTGGCCGCTGGATAGAAAATTGTGCGTGCGTGGGAGGGGCTGGCGCGCGCGGAGAGAGATTTTCTCCTCTTTAAGCAGCAGTTTCTCACGCGGCGGTAGATAAACCATGCGCAGAAGTAGTTTAACATACATGGGAGTATGTTTATTTTGCTCGCGTTGGTTATGACATAAACGTAACACCATAGCTATCAGACTTCCACCTCAAAGAATGTAAACATCCTACATCATAACCTTGTTCATGGAGGTAACAATAGACCTGACTGTTGCACAGTCACCTTTCATTGTTTTTTTTTTGTACATGACTAAAGGGATAAACACCCGTTGAGGTAGTTTAAAGTCTCTTTTTTGTACAAAACCAAAGGGACAAACGTAAATCTGATGTCTTGCTCATGCGTTTTCACTGTATGCTGGTCTGACGGGGTATGCTCATCTGACAGAACAGTGGTGGTCAGAGCAGAGGCTAATTCAGAGAAACACACTGACCTGTTCCTATCAGGCTGCTGACAGAGGCCAGCTCGCTGAAAGTGGCGTAGTTGGGGAGAATGGTCTGGACCGGGACCTCATCGGCGGCGCTGCGGATGTCGGCCTCTTCACACAGATGGCGGAAACACGACATGGCCACCAGCACCGCCTCTGTGTCCGGGCTCCACAGGAACAGGTAGAGGCAGACTTCCAGCTTGGTCTGCGCCTGCCGGCAGATGGGGATGGCTCCCCCCATGGTGGCGCACTCCTGAAACGACCGGGAACAACGGGATCACTGAAAAACGCATCGTTACAAGCAGATCCGGACCGTGGGTCAGAACCAAGACGGTACCTTGTTCTTCAGCAGAAACTTGTTCCTGCAGATGAGGATCTCTCTCAGCCATTTCAGGACTTCTGTTCTGTTTGCCATCTGGTGGCCGACTAACTTCCGGCAGATTAGGAAAAGCACCTGTGAACTGAAAACAAGGCAAACAGGACGAGAAATCATTGGAATGTTTTAAACATGATTATCTGTACAGGTCGATGGGTTGATGGCAGAACAGGGAAAGTAAAACCAGAAGAAAAAAAAAAAAAGCAAAATGGAATTTAAAGGCACACTATGCAACATTTTTCAGTTAATTAATGTGTTCC
>NW_015151548.1:131422-133598 GCF_000732505.1 Cyprinodon variegatus | reverse complement strand
GCCCTCTGGGGGGAGCCTCGCTGGAAAATCAACACCGGTTGCATAGTGTACCTTTAACACTTTCTAATTTTCCACCGTCTCAAATCTGGCTTCAAACACGGAGACATGGACAGGCCCGACAGACTGGGCAGCTTTAAACGCAGCAGCTTGACTGCCTCTTTGGGGGACCCCCAGTAAAAATTATTATTATAATTACTTTACATTTTTTTACTGATTAATGCTAAATTCCTTAAAACACCGTCAATGTATTAGTTTTAGGTATAAATAATGATCCATTTGTTTTTTTCCTTGCTGACCGGACTTTTCCTTTAAAATGAGAAGTTCTCCAAAAGGTTTCTTGCTTTAGTACCTGATGTCCCAGAACGTCTCGATGGGGGCATCTGGGTTCCACAGCTCTATGGTCTCTGGTTGGTGCAGAACTAACAGAGCCTGTAAATCAAACAGGAAACAAAGAAGGGTAGAGAAGAAGAAAACATTTACACCACAGCAAAGATTCAACGCATTAGTGCATTCCTGCCTCCAGGTAAAACATTTGGCAATCATTATCATAAAAACATGACTTCATAAAAGTTTGTTTTAACTGGGACTCCAGGTCGGCTCTAAATGGAAGATTTAGATTCCGCCGTATGGAGTTCACCGCTCTGCATTTCAGATACACAGTGTTTACACCCTGGACCGTGTCATCAAATAGGAGGAGCTTCAGCTGTGTGAAGCTGACATCCTACTGATGCAGAAAAAAATAAATCAGCAAATCGACTGGTTATTGTTTCTTTAGTGCGGGTTTTTGCTTTTAAAATGGTGGAATTCTGTTCCCCTTTGAAAATCTGTTCCCTCTGTGTCAGGAGCGCGCATTGAAGCCAGAGAGGCGGATCTGGCAGATCAGACCATTTTCACGGTGCTTCTGATCCATTTCTCAGTTAAAACAAGTCATATAAACATGTCAAGGTTGTAATATCCAGTTTAATCGGCAGCTGTTATTTACTAAATTTGTAAACAAATAAATAGAAAAGGTCTTTCTATGCTGTTGTGTTTTGTTGTTTTTTTAACACCAAGAGAATCTGTCTTTTTCCAACTTCTGTCACCTGTCGCCTGACAGACGTATAAATTCAGTCACAAAACAGTTTTCCAACACGTAGTATGTTTTTTTTAATTTTTTAATTGATGATATAAGATAATGGAAACTGGCTGATAGAAGGGCACAAAAATAAAGACTTCCTGAAAAGATGAGAGAGTAGACTTTCCTGTAAATACTGTTCTAATGTAAATTATGACAGAATTCTGGATTAACCCTTTAAAGCCAAGTGTATCATATTTGATACAGGAGATTTTGAAACCTCTGCATCATCAGTGTGATGTTTTTGTTCTTGAAACCTTGACTTACATAATCAGACACATGTAGTAAACAGAAAACATATAAAAGATAAAATAGAAATGCGTAACATATCAAAATTGATGTAAATAAATGATGTAATTTCATGTTTTACAAAATTTATATAGTTATTTCATTTGTCACAAAGTTCAATGACAATTCTAATTTTGGAAAATTTGAATCTTCTGTCAATTATTTCCTGGTTCAGGTTTAAAGGGTTAAAGACATTTCTAGTATACGATATGTTAACACACATAACAATTTTTGAGGATTTGGAAACAGTTGCTCTTTACCTCCCAAAGAGGAGGAGAGGAGAGAATGAATATTTTAGCTGCCTGAAATAATCAGTTCCGCCTCCATAACATGGAAAGGAATCTATTTACCTGCAGGTCTAACTGTCTTCATCAATAACAAATCCTGTGGATTTGGCCACATTTGATCTTTATTTGCCAAAATTAAAGGAGGGGAACCATATATTTTAACTGAAATATTCTTTTCCCCCTTTGATGATCTTTATGAAAGTTATTTTCTGTTTAAATGTTTATCAAATATACCAAAAAATGTTAAAAAACAAAGCCAGTTTCCAACCTTGAAGATTTTTCACTTTCCATCCATGTCTGGAGTAACGCTACTCCAGACATTTTGAATAGAAAATTGAAGATACATTTTAAAGATCATCCAACCCACAGTCATATTTATTTTCAGTTGATAATAGAAATAGATATTAGGGGTGGAACGGTTCACAAAATCCACGGTTGGGTTCGATTCACGGTTTCGTGGTCACGGCTTTCGGTTCCAATCGATTCG
>NW_015151548.1:129304-131057 GCF_000732505.1 Cyprinodon variegatus | reverse complement strand
GCACACTGTTGCACTTTTATCCACAGCTTTCTTTCCGCCGTCATCGTAGGTCACTCTAAATGCAAAGTGGTCCCATACAGCAGACCTATAAAGTGCTGCTGGCGCGTCTTCCAACTCCTGTTCTTTCCCACTCGCCATACCCACACAATTCTCCACAACAACTGATTTTTCCCTGCTACACCCGGCTAAGCTGCTTCGCTTCTTCTTCTTGTTTACTACTGATGGTTGGCTTTGTTCGCAGTACTGCCACCTTCTGCTCTGGAGTGTAAATGCTTCGACTATGAGAAAAAGGAGCAGCGCATGAACCGAACGAAACACGCGAATCGAACAGAGACAGTCGAACCGAACGGTTCGGACGGTTTTCATAAATCGTCCCATCCCTAATAGATATATATAAATAACTTTATATACCTTAACATGAGGAGGTTTTTAGGTAAATAAAGCTGTCTTTAGAGAAATATTTTTGAAAATCTAGATGTTTTGATCTAGGGCTAAACCAATGAATCATGATGAATCGATTATTGAAATAATCGTCAACTAATTTATTGATTTTTAACTGGAGCATAGGGACTCTCCAAGAAACAGCCACTTAGACCACTAATTATACCCAAATTGTAATAAAATATATAAATATTTTACATTTTAGATATAAAAAGATAGAAAATCATAACTAAATACAATAAAACAGCAGTGAGATGCATTCTGACCTCCATGGCTTCCTGTGACAGCTGAGTCGTGGTGCTCAGAGGAACCAGTTGGACCAAGCCGGTGATGAGTTCTGCCGTGCTGCTTTGGGTCTCTGGAGCTTGCTTCACCGGGTTCTGCCACGTAAACAAAGCGTCAATAAAGCTGAAATAATTCCCACTCATTAACCCTTAATAAGGCAATCAGTGAAATACTTCAACATTTCAACACAACAGTGTTATTGCAATCCAGGACAAGACCTTATTACCTTTGAAACATTCAAAAAATATGGATATTTTGATGGCAAAAAATAATCTAGAAATGCCAACTTGCCCGAATATATTAAGAAAAATAACAAAAGTGCTTCTATAAGAAATTTGTGAAAAACACTCAAAGTAAAAGAAACTCTTTTTGTAAAACATAACCTTAGAGGCATTAATGCCAATACTGGCACTTAAATTTTTTTTTTGTTTATATACCTAAATATAAATGTGAACTTTTTCTTGACTTAACTTTTTTTTTTTTTTTTTACTTAATCTACAGCAGGTCAAATGCCAAAATAAGGTGTCCAGCCATGTAGCAGCATCTTTGCTGAATGGCTGGATATAGATCTTGTGCTTCTAGACTCCATTTATAATGGGTATCCAAGTGATCAAAAACGACAGCTTGACTTATACAGGGTTAACTTCAGCGGCCACACAGTTCAGGGCCCGATGTTAACCATCGCCCGATCTCCTGGGGCAGGTAGTTTTTATTGTCGGGAGACTACAAATTTCATTGCATTTGCCCGCCGGCCGGGCAAGTGCAATGATCGCAAAAAAAATTATCACTCAAAATTACTTTAAAATCACCAACATTCGATGAAAACGACCCAGAAGCGTTGCCAGCGCCATCTTTGTTGTTTTGTACACATTCTCGCGTGATTTTTGTCCACCCAGCCGCAATTTTGATGTAGTTACCAAAACGGCAAACAAGCTAGAAAGCGCTATCATATGGCAGTCTTCTGCACAGTGATGCAGGTCATACATTAAAAGATGTTCATTAAATTTTATTCGCGAGAACATAGGCG
>NW_015151548.1:126260-128712 GCF_000732505.1 Cyprinodon variegatus | reverse complement strand
AACATTATACTGGGCAAGTAAAAATTGTTTCTGGGCAAATGAAATGTGAAAATCCTTAACGTCAACCCCTGCAGTTATTGAGATATATTTCCTGTAGTAAATGTAGGTGGACTTACGTGCAACATGAGTTTAGGGTCAGCATGAATCAGCTTGACTAGAGCGAGAAGAAGGCACTTGTAACTCCGAGTGTCTTGCTCTGTAGCTTTCTCTTTGGACCTAAGGCTTGGGGTCTTCTTCCCGATGAACGTCAGACTCTGTAGGAAGGCATAAAGCTTGCTGGTTGTCATGATCACCACTACAAATTATCCTTTTTAGACGAAAGGTTTGACAACAAACAAACCGGGGTCATGCGTATGGGAGGATGAGTGCATGTGCCCTGGATCACCCTGTTGAGGGTGTCTGAGAACATGAAGCGGAGCTCCCCAGAGTAACAGTACACTGCATCGATCTTCGGCCACCAGTCCAGATGAGACTGAAAAAGCAGAAACAGGAGGAACGAGTCAGAGAGAGCAAAGACCAGGCAGGAAGTACTCAGCGGATTGTCTCTAGACGCTTACATTGGTGATGATTCTGTGCAACGAGTTGACTAGGACGAAGTGGAAGGTCGAAGGGGAGGAGGCAGCCAAACAGACCTAAAGGGCAGAGATGAGAAACGGGACAAAGGGTAGCAGAAGCAGACCGACCGATCGGCTTTAAGCTCACATCCGTGCAGCTACCTTAAAGTGCTGGTTGTTGTGGGGATTGATGCGAAAACATGAGACAAAGCAATCCACCATGAGCTCCACGTCAGCGTTCTGACTGCCGGTCGTCCTCCAGAACGGTTTGGCCGGGTTAAACAGCAAAGCCTGCGGAGACAAGAAAACCCAGGTCAGACATTCGTGACAGAGAACATCTCTGATCTCTTCCGATTTCAGGAAACTGCTTTAGGCCCAATCTGGTGCTTAGAGAACAGATGAGCGTCTTCACCAAAGAGCAGCAGCTGAGGTTTGTTCAAAAACCCACACAAAGCATTAAAGGGTTATACGCTAAATTTACACCCCAGCAGCTCAATCTGGTTTCATTTTCTCCAAGTTTACCATGTCCTGGTGGCTCATTGCTTGTCAGTTCATATTTTACGTTTTTATTTTGGTCAGTTTATTGGTCAATAAAAGCCTTGATGTATACTTATTGGTGGTACAACGCCGCACGTGTGTCTAGGCTGAAAACTAGGAAAAGATGCTGCTAAGCCAGTTAGCACCTCCAATGGACGATGTGGGTCTAATATCCAGAGTTAGAAATAAAAAAAATAAATAAAAAAATATTGGATTCAAAGGAGGAAGAGACGGGAATAGCAACTAGAATCCAGTATGAAAGTTTCTGTTCATTGAAGGCGCTCAGATGAGGTTGCCACGCTGCTGGAAGCATTGCTAAACAGCTTTAACACTGAAGCTAGTCATATCAATGATGTCTTTAGGCTCTACAGTCTACTTTAGCCATTAAGATTTAATCCACAGCTCCTGAAGTTTTGACTTATCAGGGAAATCGCATTTTGATTTGGTTCTTTCCAACCCTACCTCACTTATCCTAGAGGATGGGGCACAGCTCCTGCATCACATAGATAAATAATTCAATACAGGATAAAGGGAACAACCATCTGGACCTTGAGATCCATGACGATGGACTGGACCAGAAGGAAAATGGTTGAGTGATCCTCCCAGTTGATGTAGGTAGAAGCTTTGCAGAGCTTAACGCAGGCGATGGCGGCGCTCTCCATCAGCTGTTTGCTCCCTCCCTGGCCGGATAAAGCTTTGCGCAAATTATCCAAAAACAGTTTCTGCAGAAACAACAGAGAAGAGAAGCAGGTGGATTGATGGCATCAGCGTCTGTTTGGAAGCATCGAGCGTTTGTGACTTTCTTTCTGTCCACCTTGTTGGCCTTGCTTTCCTCCACTGTGTCTTTAGAGATGGTGTGTGTAATCTCTGGGCAGAGGATGAGGAGGATGATCAGCAGAGGCCATACGGCTGCCTTCCTCTTGGCACTCTCTGCAAAACTGTCGACCAAGTCGAACAGCTTCTCTGCAGCTTCTGTGTACGAGAAAACGCAGACGTTAGTGCAGGTCTCCCTTCAAAGCACTTCAGATGAGAAGCAGAGCCTCTGGTTTAAATACAGATTGAAATGACACACAATCCAGATTAATGCTAAAATGTGATATAAAAAAACCACCAACTGGGCATAGATAATCTATATATAGAAGCCAGCTAGTCTGACTGTGCAGATTTCCTTCCTTGTGAGCCAGAATGGGCCGACAGTAGAAAGGATTCATTTATTAACAAAAGGAAACTAGAGGAGAATCAGGCTGACTCTGAACTCTGCAGGTTCAAAGGTCACATTCCTCCTATCCAGTGGCGGGCGGTGTATATGGTACGTAGGCCTTCAGTGGGCACCCATCAGCTTAATCTAGTTCTTATCCCTT
>NW_015151548.1:122305-123294 GCF_000732505.1 Cyprinodon variegatus | reverse complement strand
CACTGTAATCATTTCCAGGTCAAAACGTTGACCGTTTTGCATCCATACCTACCTGCCATGTCTGTCTGAGGACGCTGGTACAGCATCGTGAATTCATCCGGATAATTCTCCACCCAGTTCCAGAAGGCCTGCGGTGAGACAGCAGGAACACAGCTTCATGTTTTATCACTTCCACTCAACAAAAGACACGGTTAGATATTCTGTGTTGTTCTGAGAGGAGACCTTCTCTAAGCTGCTGATCACGGCGAGCTGGGCCGGTTTCTTCAGAGCCCGGAACTTCAACACCGTTTCTACAGAAAAGACAAACAGCGTCACAATCAACCCAGTGTCCGTTTAGTACTGAGCTGCACTGTTAGCATCCGGTTAAGGACTGCCTGTATAAACCCCTGTAGAGAACACCATCCAGCTTTTTCTGTTGGTATTGAGGAAAAGCATCCCCACAGCATGATGCAGCCTTCACCGTGTTGTGGGCTGTGTGTTTAGGATGACAAGTCAGATTGTTGTTCTGGAACCTAACCCTGCTTTAAACTGATTCCCTGATTTATCTGCTGGGTTCCTCGCGCTCCGTTATGCTAGAGCAGCAGAGTCAAGTTAACTTTTAGAGCAACGAATATTACTTTGATTCATCTGGAAGGAGGAGGCTTTATTTTCAGTCTTTCAGGCCTAAAACCTCAGCGTAGCTCTAAGCTCTTGCTTTGACAGTCCTAATGTAGATGGGAGCAGGAAGATTCAAACCTTGCAGAAGCCTCTTCAGTTTGGAACAATCCACGTTGATGTACTGCATAAGCTCGATGTCATGAACATCCACATTATCCTCTGAGCACACGGTCAACTCCTGCAGCCTGCAAGACAAAAACACTGGTTTACCTCCCTGAACGTAAAGGTCTGAGGACAGGGATGGAGAGCAGCGCAGGCCGCGACGAGTCGCCAATACTCCGCTGTCGCCACGCTGAAAAGTTTAACCGCACATTCAAACCTCCCTGGCAGGG
>NW_015151548.1:119318-120450 GCF_000732505.1 Cyprinodon variegatus | reverse complement strand
CTAAAGGGATAAAGGCAAATCTTAAGTGTTGCGGATGCGTATTGACTATAGGTATGATGATCTGACAGAACACCAGAAAAACCCAAAAGTCATTTCAGTTTAATGAGTTTGGCTGTGCTCTAAAAACAGGATCACTGAGAGGGTTAATGAAATTTAAGGTTAACTTTCAAGAAGGGCTTAGATTCATGATTAATTAATCATTAGTGATTAATTAGCAACAAATTTAACACGTTTTCAGTGCTGGCTAATCCACAAGAGGGCGCTGCTGTTTATTCTAAAGAGCAGTCAGATTATTTGATAGATGTCAGAGGAACAGCACAGATGATCCAAACAGAATCTGCTGTGGGATTATTTTACACTAATTTATGAAAAAACGGATGCAGAAAGTGGCTCTTTGTGTAAATACTAAAACTCATTAAGCTCCTTGTGCTCATTTGACTAAAAGCTAACCTCTGCTTCAGTGTTTGAAGTGAAATCCAAGCTCAGATGTTTTTCTTCATTGTGATAAATATGTTCTAATCATCAACAAAGGTTGTATTGAAGTCTTAAATGTTTGCTCATGATTCCAGGATTTTGTGCCCAGCGGCGTAAGCGGCTCACCTGGTAGAGATGCGGCTGAAAACGGCGTTGAAGTTGTTGCAGCTCAAAGAGAAGAGGACAGCCGAGGCCGAGGAGCGCAGCTCGGCAGCGTGCTGGTGACCCTCGCGGTAGGTGTGGATGAAATGGCAGATCTCCGGCAGCAGCTGCTTCACCAACATGGTCTCATCCAGACGCAGGCAGTCTTTAGATTGCTGAGGAAGCAGGGGGAGAAGAAGAGCCATGACATATTCTCACGGTCCAGACAGCACTCCATGGAGAGGAATGATGCTAAACCACGTCTGGGCCGTTGGGCATTTAGGCATACAGTTAAACCTCGTCACACAGAGCTAACTCTGAAGCTTTGTGTGAAGATGAGGACTGTGATCTAGAATAAACTAGATGAACCACTGATCAGAATCAGAATGAGATGTATTGCCTAGTAGGAGGATTTTGTCTCAGTGATGAGGTGCAACACACTGAGCAGCAAACATTCAGATAAAGGTATTGTTGAGGATTTTTGTGAATAAAAAAAAAATAAAAAATGTGCGCACAG
>NW_015151548.1:114809-116994 GCF_000732505.1 Cyprinodon variegatus | reverse complement strand
CTGCAATCCTGTGGCGCCAAACATGACTTAGTAATGTATTAAATCGACTGAGGGAGGGGAGCAAACTAGCAGCATCAATCCGGAGCCAAAGCTGAAATCAGGAGCCTCCTAAGCTGAAAGATTAGCAGAGGCCTGAGATGTTTTTCTTCCTCACATTCTGAGTTTTACATAATTTCCATGACCTCAATGCCATGTTTTAATTTGAATCAATAGGGTGCCGCCTTCATGACACTTATACTACGTTCACACTGAAAGCGATGGAAGCAGCAAAAGCTGCTGGTTTACATGCAAAGTCAATGGTTGACGTGAATAAAAAGGGCCTGCGGCGTCTGGAGCAGCAGGGGCAGCGCATCTTGATGCATCAGAGAAGCTGAAGGAGCGCCTCCTGAGCTTCTGAGCCGCATGAAGCGCTTGACAAGCAGCGGCAACAGCTGGAGTTGAGTTGGCAGCTCAACACCCGCTACAAAACAATCAGAGAAGCTGATTTGAACCGAGTGGCTCCAACAGAAAAATAATATTTGAAGGCAGGATGGTAATTATGATGAACTGACTGCACAGAGGAAGTTTTCAGGTGGACTTTCTCATATAAAATTATGTTAAAACAACTTTTTACCCACTGATCAGTGCAAATATAGCAAAGCTGCTCTCTGGCATTGAACACAGAAGCATCAGACGCATCTGGACGCGCTTAACTGGACACGCCTGACCTTAATGACCTTAATGTGCACAAGCATCAAAAATGAAGCAGCAGACGATTTTTTTGCTGCCCAACGCATGTGAGATGTGAACTTAGCATGTAACCTCGGACACTGCATCCTACAGATGATCTGTACAAAAAATGAATTTCCTTCTGGGATGACTTAGGTTATTTTATATCAAGTAAGTTTATATCAACAAATCTTCTTCTGAAACCTTGCAGCTCTGCACAAACTATTTTAGCATCCAGGGGAAAACAAAACTAAATGTAAAAGCCAACATTGAAGAGTTTGCTCCTGCACGTTTATTACTTTTATGTTAATCCGTACTCGCACGCCGTTCAGTTGCAGCTTTTCCTCGGCTGCTTACGCCCACATCGCATCGACAAAGTGGCAGAAACCATGGAATGAATCTCCACTACCTTTGGTCATAAATTCATGCTCTTTAGTCCATTCTAGGTTAAACGACGTCCTGGTTTTGACAGGACGCTAACTTTAATACTTAGCATCAGTGATTCTGATCCTTGTTTACTTTTGTAACTAATGATAAGCAAATCTTTATCTGACACGCCGCCACTCTTAGCCAATCATCTGTTAGATCAGATAGTGATGCATTTTTGATGATTGGATATTGTGCTGCAGCCCAGCAAAAACATTAAAAATAAAAATCTGCTCTACAAGCCTAATGCCTCATAAAGGAGGACAAATACAAGTCCGGCTGGATGCGGCGCCGGACGCCGGACAGTGCAATGAAAACTGCCCTAAAGCCAGACATCTGGCCACCCTACAGAGGAGTGATAGAGACACAGCCTAATGTTAGCCAACGCTAGCACCTTTACTGCAGATTGTAAGTCAGATTTTAGCCAATGACCAACTCACATCTGTTTAACCAGAGCCCACTTTAAGCCCATTAGCGCCACCTACAGGGCTGGAGTGAGAAAGTCAGTGTCTTACTCTCTTTGAAATTAACACTTGTTAAATTTTTACCTAATTGTAAAAGCAATTAATTATCCAGCCACCGTTTTTATACATTTCTCAGAGAATGAAAAACAACACTCACCCCAGCAAGACACTTTTCCAGGGTGTCAAGGATGATGAGCTGAGAAAGGTAAAGATTCTTCTCTGAAGTTTCTCCGAATATCCGCTGTTAGAAAACCAAACATCAATCCATCAGTGCTGCTTCTATAAAACCTGAAATCAGCTGTTTCACTTCAGACGTTTCAGTCACACTCAGACCAAAGACTAACACACAATTAGCATTCGGTTTCTTATGAGGCTCATTAGTCCAAATAAAACAACATTTATATATATAAAAAAAAAACAATCAGCAGAAGTAAGTCATGGCTGATTGATGCCAATTAGCTTCATAGCTTATGGATTGAAATACATAAGAGGATGAATGACTACCTCTAGTTTACAAATATAAAACGGTCTCAATTAGGGCTGAATATAACGATTATTTAACAAATCGATTAATCTGACGATTATTT
>NW_015151548.1:112434-114160 GCF_000732505.1 Cyprinodon variegatus | reverse complement strand
ATTATTTAAAATGTTGCGTGGAGAAGATTTCGATTGTTGTTTATAGTTGAAGAAGTTGTTGTTCTTCTGTTTCTGGAGGGGCATTACCGCCATCTACTGGAATGGAGTGTGAATCCGGATGTGCAGCCAGACGGAGATGACGCGTTCTGCTCATGCGCTCTTGTTATCAGAGAACCAAGCCAGGGAAAAACCAAGCCGAGCCCACCTCTGGAACTGGTCCGCAGTTAGCGCGATCCGGTTGTGTCTAGCTCGGTTCAGTTCAGTTTGCTTTCCATTTACACACCATAAGTTATCTCAGTTACTGAGCGGACCGGTATCAGAACGGTTTTTCAAGGGTAGTGTAAATGGGATATAAATCTTTTCCCCTTGAGGAGCTCTGGTAGAGCAGATTGACAGAACCTTTTTTCCCCCATATTAAATGCAAAATGTTTTTTTTTTTTGTTTTTTTTTTACAATTTTGATATAGTTACTGATATAACTGGGTCACTCTGTCAGCTAAAGGCATGTTTTAAACTCTAGTTAAAGATTAATCTGTTACTAAATTAGTTGAACATTATTCCAATAATCGATTAATTTGATTCATTGTTTCAGCCCTAGACTCAATAATATTCAAGCTGCTCATCCCTGACGTTATTAAAAGCTTAAAAAAGCACTTATTCTTAACTTTTGACTTCTTCTTTTGATCTTGTTATAAATAAAACTGGATTTATAACCAGACCTTCAGTCATTTCTTATAGTTACTAAAAAATAAAAAAAATAAATAGTGTTTTCTCTCCAGTCGGGTTCCTCCTGCTGCCAGAAGTAGAAGAGAAGCCCTGAGACGGCCGGGTCTACTTACCATGTTGTTGACATTTTTAAGGATGTTGGTGAGGCCGCTGATAACCAGGGAGAACTTGTACTTTGAGATGTTGATCAAGCATTCCTTGTTGTGGTCTGTGCTGACTTTGCTGTGTGTGTTCTGATGCGCGACCTTCATAGGAAGCTGGAGGGAAACAAAAAGGAGTCAGAACACGTCGTAAATTAACATACCGGTAACATAAAAATTAGCGGGTGGTGCGTGAGCAGTTTAAAATGCATCATTGTACGTTAATCTGTTAGAAAAGCTAAGCAGTATCAGCTGCTGCGCCTTGTTTGGTTGACGCCGACCACGTTGCGTGCAGCGGTGCACGTTCTGGATGACCACAGATGAATCATGGCAGCATCGGCAGGGGGGAAAAGTAACCCAGAATGAACCAGGACCGCGAGTTCAACTCTGATAAACTCTGCTCTTCCAGCTGCGCTTGTGCAAAAATGCGTCTTTGTGCGTGCGTAGCGCCAAGTCTGCGCTTTGTGCTCCACAATGACGGTTTGCTCTCAGCAGCATGGCTCCTCCTGCTCTCGCTACTTAATAAACTATATGTTGCTGATCATCTTCTGCCAAGCATTAAAAAATCATTTTGTCTAAATATTAAGATTTTATTTCTTCCAGCTCATAAGAACTGATACTAAACCTTCTTTAATTGTTACCTAAAGGAAGCAAATATTTTAAAGCATGCTGTTTATTTATGGATAAAGACCCGGATGAAAAGGTACTTAGATCTTGACTATTTCCTTCTCATTGTTCTTGTTTCTATCTATTTGAATATTTCAACACTTTAGTTAATATATTGAAATCTACAATTATGTAGGTTCTCTGTGTTTTTTGTTTTTTTTATCAGACCTAAATGAATATAAATCTACTTTTTCC
>NW_015151548.1:110105-111898 GCF_000732505.1 Cyprinodon variegatus | reverse complement strand
TACTTTTTCCTCTTAGCAACAGTAACCAAGGGGTTAATTTGGAGAAATAAAGCCAGAATTTCGAGTAGAAAGTAGAATGTTTTTGTTCTTTCCTTTTTTTTGGAGTAATGAAGATTTTATTGATGTGTGTGTAATGCATAATTCATAGTAGATCAGGAAGTGTTTGCTTTGGGATGGAAACCTAGTATGTTTAAAACCATTTCTTTATTGGACATTTTGTTAGACAATATGAGGTGTTGAACTAGATCTGCTATTTTACAGCTTTTGTGAGACACTTTTTATAAACTAGGGCATTCATTCATAAAAAAAAGTTTATTTGAATTCTAGAAATCAAAGTTTTCTGCCCAACAGCAATGATGAACTGCGCTGCAGCATTCTATACCCAGCAACTGTAGCATCTAGGCTAGAGCTGTCAGTCTGGGAAAGAATAACCATTAACTGGTTAAATGTTTTATGAACTGAAACATAAAAAACTAACTAGACTAAAACCTTTTTGAGTTTTAGTTAACTAAAACTGACTAAAACTATCACGTCCTAATGACTAAAATACAACTAAAGGCTGATTTATACTTCTAAACTACGTTTGCTTAGGTGTCGCAGTGAACAAAAAGACGTCCCCGCCCCCTCCGCAGACACTCTGCTGCACCTCTCCCAAATAGTAGGTTACTGCAGACAGTGCCGCTGACAGGAAGCCGGCTTGTTTTGTTTTTATGACCGAAATTGCAGAAAACAACTTGTGAAGATGGACCAGCTAGAAGAGCGAGGTGCGCGAGAACGCTGGGACCCTTTTTCAACCTGGATCTCCGCTCTTTTTGGCCCTCATGTCCCTCCGTCGTCGGACTAAACTCGCCTCACTTCCTCTCTGCCTCGGCCGTATCTAGACCCACAGCGTGTAGCACAGACCACGTTCAAAATTGAGCATAAATCAAAAATGTCTGCATCAAACTCACTGCTGCAGGAGGATAACCAGCCCTTTAGACTAATAATAGACTAAATCTAAGATAAATGTCACAAATAACACTGGATCTCATTTAAATGCAAAGTGTTGACAAAGTGTTAATCTGAAGATTTAGTTTCTTTATGAGACGTTTCACGTTCAACTCTAATGCACTTTTAGGATTGAAATGTAATTATTGGATTAAAGTGAAAACATGAGGATCATTTTGTCCCAAATTCTAATGACCCAGAATGAATGAAACAGGCTGATCTGTGCAGAACCACTAAACACCACTGAGAATGAAATGACAGTTTTAGGGTCCAGAGGAGGAGTCAGAGCAGACTGGTGACGACACACTGAGACCGTAGATTATAACTGGATGAAGAAGCTGACATCGCACACGTCTGTGTCTCTTTAGGGCCCCAAAAACCAATCTTGGTTATCCTTAAAATGAAACCATGTTCATGACTTTCATCTGAAGTTGTTTTTCACCCTGTAGGGTATATAATATATGGATATATGGATATGAAATGAATGAAGCATCTGAACAACATCGATATGAGTGGAAGAAACAAAGTTTACTGCAGCTGACCGACCAAAATACCTGCTAATACTTAGAAACCAAGGCCAGTAATGCTACGTTCACACCGACGCAGCAGGAGCAGCAAAATCGCGTCTGCTGCTTCATTTTTGCTGCTTGTACCAGTTAGTTCTGACGCGCGGCTGAAGCAGCTTTGCTGCTCTGGCTGCGCGGTCCAAAAGTGTGTCTGACACGCGTTGGGCGGAGCTTCACTATCCTTTTGTCTGCCTTGCAGCTATATTTGCTGTGATCAGTGGGAATAAAATAGTTTTAATA
>NW_015151548.1:107079-109473 GCF_000732505.1 Cyprinodon variegatus | reverse complement strand
AAAAGTCAATTTTTCCATCTCGAGCAGCAGCGCGTTTGCGGCGCGTCACGCGCGTCAGATGCTTAAACGCGCCCGACGCGCTGCGCCTGCTGCTCAAAACACGCTGCAGGACCTTTTGCTGCGCCTTGACGCGCATCAACCATTGACTTTGCATGTAAACTCGCTGCTTCTGTCCACCAGCTGCGTCTGGTGTAAACGCAGCATAAATTAGCTGGTCCAACACTGGACCGCCCATTCGCTCACGAAAGGTTCTGGTTGGCTGTCAAATAGACGTTTTTGGTCAAATACATCAGAACCTGGATTTAAAAAGTCTGTCTGGCTTAGAGGGTCCAGAGGAAGACCCGCCTTCTGGGATGGGAAATGGAAGAAGTTCTGTTCTGGGTTCGGATCTGCGTTCTGAACCACAGAGGAAACCTGAGACCAGAACCTGAGACCAGAACCACAGGAAACAACAAGTCAGCAAAGCTTTAAAGCCTGATCAGCACCACAGCTCCAGAGACCAGCCGGGCCTGGGTCGGACCGGACCGGGCCAGTGTTCTGTCAGATCGGCATACCTATAGGCAATACTCATGCGAAAGATGTCAGATTTGGGTTTATCCCTCTAGTTTTGTACGAAAAATGTACTTTAAACTACCTCAATGGGCGTATCCCTTTAGTCATGTACCAAAAAAAACAAAACAAGTTAAGATGAGATCGCCATACGCTTCAAAAAACACCAAAAAGTAAGTAATTAAATAGTTTTTTTTGTACGTGAAAGAATGCATACACACCGTTTAGGTAGTTTAAAGTTCATTTTTCATAAAATAACAAAAAAGGGGTGATAAACTAAAGGGATATACCCGGTTCTGACCAGGTTCGCTCATCTGACAGACCGGCTGAAAGCAACGCTTTGTTCTGTCAGATTCCCTCCGTCACCATGTGTGGGGTTCTGGTACCAGCTGGGATTCTGGGTCATGTTATCCAGCCCCTGAGTTGGATGGAGTCTGGGACTGACCCGGCTGGGTTCTCTCTGTGGAACCAGAACCAGACAGATGGAAAATAAAGGAAAAATTGTTTTTAAACCCTAATCTTCACACTGAAGCTCTTCAGACTTTTTCTTTAGAACTAGAACTCATTAGTGGTTCTAGGTTATCCCAGTTCAGGACAGGCGGTTTGGTTCTGAACCAACTAAAGTAAAGCTAAATGATCATGTAGGTAAGAAGAGGAGTTCAAAGTTCAAGACTTCAACTTCCTCCTGGAGCATTTAGAACCGGGCTCTCACCAGTACGAAACTGCAGGCCCATTTTGGTGTCTTCTCTGACCCGTTAGATGTTATATTCACTGGTACCAATCAACACAAACAGAACCACCTTTCTCCCGTTCACAGAAACCCACATCAACCAATCAGAGCGCAGTCTGAGCACTATGTACGCCCCCAGATCAACATTTGTTTTTGCTCTTTTAATTTTAACTAAAAACAACAACAAAAAAACTGCATCTCTGCTCCTCTCTGCATCTCTGCTCCTCTCTGCTTTGGACACCAACATCATGGTTAAAGGAAATGTGGAGAAATTCCCATGCTCAACCCTGTACCCGCATCGATCATACAAGCTCACCTTCCAAAAGAAGATTTGCAATTTTTCCTCTATGTCAGACTCGCCACCAGTAAGTGAAAATCTGGACGAGCACGTAGGACGACCTTACGTAAACATATTACCAGAATGATTGACAATTAGGAGGACCACTTATTATGATGAAAAAGATCCTCCACTATACCTGTAAGCTCAGGTGAGCAGAGAGAGGGAACATTTTCAGCCTTTATTACGGTTATTTCACATTATTTTTGCTTCCAGGGAATAAAAACTTTCCATCTATCAGAATTCAGGACATTTCTTGGTTTCCACTGATAATGAACTCTGAAGGTTTCCTGGTTGTCTTTGGTCTCTCAGTTCTGGGTCAGAAGGAGAACCAATCAGGAGGCTGGAGGAGCTTACATCCTCATGGAGGCACAGCCATCAAAACTACCGGCCCACACTGAACCAAAGGTACCAGAAGCTGGTCCAGTGACCGCGGTGGTAGGCGGCCTGATTGGACCAGAACCACAGACAGAGACCATTTTTCAATTCTCAAAAACTCGAGTACAGACTCGTGTCCTCGCCAAGTATGTTCTTGAGAAGAACACAGGAAAGGGTGGACTCTGGGGGCGTTTCTCAATTCACGAGAACGCGAGTACGTACTTGCGTTCTCGTGAAGTCCGTTCTTGGCGAGAACGCAGGAAGATCGGACTTGACGAGAACGCGAGCACGCAAGCACGTATGTGTATTGGAGCAGAAGCGTACTTGTGACGTCATCACATGCAACGTTCTTTAGCATTGCTTTAACAGTCAAAACTATTTATTCCCTACACAAAACATT
>NW_015151548.1:104795-106812 GCF_000732505.1 Cyprinodon variegatus | reverse complement strand
CGAACCGCAAAAAACCGCCATCAGAACGAGCGGTAGTTCACACATAACTAGACCAAGAGATGTGCACTGCAGACGGGGTAAATTTAGCCCTCGAATCAAGCTGCGGCCGCGGGGCATTCTGGGGAAGCGGTCAGTCTGAGAACGCACAAGTCTGCTCTGATGCAAGCTCGATAAAGAGGGCGGGGTGAGAACAACATCCGGGGATTTGATGCGTTCTCGATCTGGCGTTCTCGAGAATTGGAACGGTACTCGGGCTGAGGCTGATGACGTGTCACGAGTACACAAGCACACGAGAACACTCAAGAACGCATATTGAGAAACGCCCTGGGAGAACGGGAGCACGCAGCATAAATATGGGTCCGTTGGAGCAGAAGCGTACTGATGACATCACCACACGCTCGGCTCGTCTGGAGCTGCATTTCCCCTCATGTTATTAATAGTCTCTAGATAATAATAAATTCTTACTTTTTTCATTTAGTTGGGGAATAATAATCAAAACACTCAGATAAACACAAATCAAATGAACATTTTGCCAAATAAAACAAAAAAATTGCCATCAGAGCGAGCGGTACTTCACACACGGCTATGCAGAGAGAGGGCTGCTATAGACGGGCTAACGTTAGCCCTGGCTGCCATAGACGGGCTAACGTTAGCCCTGGCTGCCATAGATGGGCTAACATTAGCCCCAGCTGCTGCAGACGGGCTAACGTAAGTCGCTGTGCTCCTCTCAAGAACGGATTTTTTTTTAAATTATGCACTAAATGTTCGTTCAAGTACACATATTGAGAAACGGCCAGAATTTACAGAGTCAAGTAGCCTAGTAAACTAGCCCCTCCCCCCCGCCAGACGCCAAAATCATTTCTGCCTGCCAGTGGTCTAGCCTCGATCAATGCCTCAGGCCCAAAACTGGTGGGCCAATCACAACGCAGAGATGTGTTTTGAATTTCTGGATGCAAAGCAGGCGGTGTTTTGAGGGCGTGACAACAAAGTCGCGCGACGCTGGAGAAAACACAAGGAAGATGGCAGCAACTATAGAACAGTTCTTGTTTGACTCAGCTTTGGAATCAGTTTTCGAAGGATTAGACTTTTTGTTGAAACGTGAGCAGGAAGAGGCTCTACGCTCATTCATTTTTAAGAAGGACATATTCGCCGTTTTACGGACATGCTGTTTGTTTACACTCCCCCACAAGCTGGTTGGTCAGAGCGTTGGCCGATAGGCACAGACATGGTTTGAAAAACAACGGGTTGTTCTCATCAACAATCTTCTGATGTCTCATTCATCTTGGCCAGACGAGATTACACATTTAATCTGGTTTATCAGGCTAAGAGTCAAGAGGAAGCTGAACTGATTCAGCAATCAAAGCGACCTGGGTTTCTATCAGAGCTGAGCAGAACCACTGATGGCCTCCATGCTGCGCTGCAGGAGGAGCCCAGCACAGATATTTACAGCATAGAAGGAAAAACCTGAAATTTCTGTTTAAAGATTCACAACATGATGAGTTGAAATATTCCAATCTGTGTGAAATAAGCATTCTATGATTGAAACGTTTGTTTTTGGATGTACTGTTAGTATTTTCCTCATCATAGATAAACTCCACTTAGAGCTGCCCTTACAGACATTACAGATGACCTGCCCCAGTTTTAAGCACAGATTGTTTTTTTTCTTTTGTTTTTAGAAATATCATCTAAGGTCACTCAATCACTAATTCATGCATTCATTCATATTAATCAGACTTCACTGAACATTGAAGGTGCCAACGATCCAGCATTGCTGGTACCAATCAGCCCAAAGATTGTAAAACATCTTTTAATAAATGAGCCTGAGGAGCTGATCTCATTGGTTTGCAGCGACTCTGGGTCTGCTGTGTGCAAAAAGCATCAAAGAAACGGATCAATAGTTCATATTCTGTTCAGATCCCTTACAGTGTTACTGAGATTAACCAACTAAGCTACCAAAAAGGTTTTAGTTGGAGATTAGGCTAACGACACCACCCAATGCTGCAGTAATCTGAGCTGA
>NW_015151548.1:101871-103594 GCF_000732505.1 Cyprinodon variegatus | reverse complement strand
GTGCTATAGAAATAAGCTGCATAGAATGGAAGCAGTGAGCCTGATGGAGCTGAAGTTGGATCAGCCTCCACAGCAGCAGATGAAGCGGGGCATTTGTTTACGACCGGGTGCATCAGGCCTGCTAAAGCTAGCCTCCTATCCGGACGGAGCTACATGAGTCAGGCATCTCCACGGAGCTCCGGCTCCTCCAGCACCTCCTACAGAAAGTCTAACTGCAGATGTTTAGAGGAGTGAGGCAGCCTCCCCTCCACGGCTGACCTGCGGGGGACAGGAGAGCCGCGGAGGGAGGGAGGGAGGCGTTAGCATCCTGTAGCTCCTCTCCGGTGCTTTAAACTCAGCTCTGCTCTGGAGCTGACAGGAGAGCCGCTTCCTTCCGCTCCTCACAGCCCATTTAACAACAACATCTGCGCACAGGAAGAGCCGCAAACTCGATGCTGCTACAAACCAAGCCCCGGATTAGCCCACCTGGATTAGCCCCCTTTACCTGCTCATCAAATCTGGTAATCACGGCCTGGACCCATTCCACTGGTTTGTGAGCCGCCATGGCCGGCCGCGGGGACACGCACAGCTCGGCTGGGAAGTCCGACGTTTGGAGAGGCGATGGACGGCCTTATTTCCTCATGAATGTCTGACCTGGATGGGCCAGAAAGGACAAAGCGGGCGAATATTTTCTCCTTTCTGCTGGCTTCACCATGCCACCGCCATGACAAGCCACCGGAAGTCTTGTTCGGTGGAGCTGAAGGAGGCGGAGGGTCAAGTTAGCAGAGAACAGATAACTAATGGCTTCCAGGCAAAGCCTTGACCCTTCTGTCCACACAACTATAAACACTCAACGGCTTCTTATTATTTTAAATAATTATAACATTGCTGCAGTCTAAGAGAAATATAAACCAACACCTTTTCATATAGGTTTCTTCTTATTTCGTTTCAATATGTTTCCTCGTGAAAGTGTGGCTGCAGAGACAAACCTTCTTCTGTTAAAACAAAAATAGATGATCAATTCTGGCGTTAAAATAGCTAAAAGAATCAAATACAACCATGGTTTATCTTATTGGTAGATTTATTTTATTTTGAAAGGGCCTCTGGTGCTCCACTTCCGCTGTCAGTGAATTAGATGGCTGCGTTCGGATCCGGCGGCTGCGTCCTCCGAAGGCAAGATTCGTCGGCCGATTGCGTCATAGCGCGGCGCCGTGGCGTTTTCGGATTCAAAAACTCTTCCATATGCGGCCGATAAATGCAGCCTTCTGATGCGTTCGAATTTAAGGCTGCGTCTTCTAAGGACGCGGTCTACCTAGACTGGATCCTTTCAGCTCCTTGAAAATAAGGAGACCGGAAGAGTTTTGGCTGTGAATTCAAACAGGTCCCGCCTTCTGCGGCTTTTACCGCCATCTGTCGCTTAGCAACCATTACAGTTGACACAGAAAGCAGGAAGAGACTGAATACTGAACTTTTCAAAAATGTTTCTTTGTATTTATTTATTATTGTAAAGTGGACAAAGACTACTCATGAGAATAAAAAGTAAGAATAAGAGCGAAAATGTCCATAGTTGTATAATTGTTATTTATTCTCGAGATGCACCGTTTTATATTGTTAGAACACTTTGCAGTACAGGATTTTATTGTTTATATTTTAACTCTTCACTATTATGTTATTTTCATACATTTTTCTAAGGTGCTCATTTTTTGTGAAAATGTTTTTCTAATTTTTTTCTGTTGTAAACACC
>NW_015151548.1:97314-98369 GCF_000732505.1 Cyprinodon variegatus | reverse complement strand
TCTACCTGCTGCCCTCTGGGGAGAGGCTTCACAGCATCCACTGCAGGCCCAGCAGTCATCCCCACTGTCATCAGACTGCTGAACTGTTGAAAAGAACTCAAGTCTCAGACTCTACATCACACTTATAACCAAATAATGCATTTTTGCACCATATATATTAACTTCTTGCAGCTTGCAGCAGTGAAATGGAAATGTTCAGGATTTCTTCCTGTTAGATTCTGTCTCTCACAGTGGACATGCTCTTACAATGACAATTTCAGACCCCTCCATGATTTATAAGTGGGAGTGCTTGCCTTCAAATACTTTTTTTTTTCTGACTGTATTTTTTAATAACAAATCAGATGATATGTTTAGGTACTTAATGTTTAAGTTGCCTTTTTACTAACTTTCTTTTTTTACACTTGATTCATTTCTTTTGCTATAAATTAGTTTTTGACACCACTCAACATCTGCATTTGTCCTGCATCTTTCCGTAGAAAATATAGCCACAACAAATACCTGGGCAGTTTTTTGGGCCTAGTCCAGGCCTGGTTTTATATTGTATAGTTGGTAAGGTTTTTAAGTGCTTAGTCCTGTTTCTCATCTGCTTCTCTATTTCTTTCCTGGACGAGCCACCTGTGTGGCTAGTTTGATGTTTCTATCATAGAAATTATGTATAGATCAGGCCTTCTCTGTTCCTTTAGTATGTCTCCTGGAACCCCCAGTCGGCCTCGGCACTCAGGCTCACACTAATCCTGGTTCAGGTTCTAGAGGTTTGTTCCTTTTAACCCTTTGTAAGGCAAGTTAGTGTATTTCATCCCCCCCAATACCATAGTGAGGTCTAGAAGCACAAGATCTATATCCAGCCATTTATTAGAGATACTGCTACATGGCTGTACATTTATTTTGGCATTTGAACAATTAGATGAGCCCTTGAATGATATAATACCTACTGGAAATAAAGTTGAAAAAAAAGAGCAAGTCAAGAAAAAAAGGTAAGTTGAAAAGTTGAAAATGTAGTAAGCCTAATTAACAATTATATTTAGGTTTATAGATTAAAAAATGTAAGTTATCTG
>NW_015151548.1:92873-96794 GCF_000732505.1 Cyprinodon variegatus | reverse complement strand
CCCCCTAGGGGTCACGGACCCCCTGTTGACCCCCTGCTCTAAGGTTATGTTGTAGCAAAAAAATATTTTTCACTCTCAGAGTGTTTTTCATGAATTTCTTCTAGAAGCACTTTTGTTATTCTTTTTAATATATTCGGGCAAGTTGGCGTTTCTTATTACATTGACATTAATTTTTGCCATCAAAATATCCATATTTTTTTAATGTTACAAAGGTAATAAGGTCTTGTCCTGGATTCCAATTACACTGTTGGCGTGAAATTGTAATTTTCAAAGCATTTCATTGAGTGCCCTATAAAGGGTTAAAATAGTTTTCCTCTCCACTGTCACTGCATGTATTTTTCAGTGTGAGGGATTGCTGTAGAGAATAACAGTATGAAAGTGAACATTTAGGGTTCTTCATGCTCATTTAAGAGGAGCTAATCATGTCTCATTGCGTCTTTAGATGTGAATCGGTGCTATATAAATAAACTAGGTCTATTTTTTGTTTATATAAAAACAAACTGTTGCCCTTCTGTCTCGCTAACTGTAATCTGTTCCAGATTATCTAGGGGTCTGCTTACCTTATTTACTTTTATTATTTTTAACAAAAAAAGTGCTGTACATTTAAAAATCAGGCCACATTTAAAATTTGAAACAAGAAAATGATGGATGACATATTTCAAAAGCTGGTAAAGAAGCCGGTAAAGTAGGGCAGCTCTGTTCTGGGACCTCCAGAGATGATTTTACAAAGAACCATTTTTTATATAATGAGGAGCATGATGAACAACCCCGACCATTATCAGACTGTTGAACATCATCAAAGTGTCTCCTGTCAGAGGCGTCTACAGAGACGCTGGCAGACAGACTGTAGCAGGAGATCCTCCCTGCCGGCAGGTATTAACACCTACAACTTCCTGAAAAAACTGTCTGGATGTGGTGGTGATAGATTAAAGGAGGTCAGTGGACACAAAACTATTCATTTCAAAGCTTAGAGGAGGGTGACCTATACCCAGACAATAGGCGCTGACACCGGGTGCTGGACAGACAGCATCGTAGAAAGTCAGAGGCTCATAAAGACAGTCTTCCTTTCAAATAAAGAACACTCCAGGATTAAAGGACTAATGTCTCAGCAGGACCTTAAAAACTCCTTCCTGATTCGTTCATCTTTACTAGCGTTGATCCATGCAGCGGCGTCTCCACAGATCTGACTAAGAAGTGGATCAGCTGCAGATGATCCAGAACGCTGCTGCCTAAGTCCTCACTAGAACTAAGAAAGTGGAGAACATCAGCGCAGTTCTAAAGTCCTTCTATTTGCTCCCTGTATATCAGAGCATAGACTTTAAAATCTAGAAATCACAGAAGCGCTTAGCATTGAAATACATAGATTTTCTGTCAGTGGATCTACCTCCCAGACCACTCAGGTCTTCTAGTTCCAGCCTCCTCTGTCCACCCAGAACTAGAACCAAACATGGAGAAGCAGAATCTATGCTCCATTGATCTGGAACAAACTCCCAGAAGCCTGGAAATGTTCTGAAAGCCTGAGCTGCTCTAATTTAGGTAAAAAAAAAAAAAAGAAATCTTAAAAAAGTACATCATTTTTACCTTTGTTTTTACTACTCATCTTTTATAATAAATGTATTCATTTTTATTCTCATAGATTATTTATACTCATTGCTTTAATCACCTCTATCCCACTTTTCTCAGTGTTTTCCTTTTATTTTTCCACATAGAGCACTTTGAATTGTTGCTACTGAAATACACCATTTAAATAAACTTGCTTTGCAAAGAATTGTGGGAATCTGGAAATCTCCAGCTAGAAACGTGAGGCAATCTCTAAATGAACTTATGGATAGGATGCTTCCTTTCCTTACTATTTGGACAGCACTTATCTTGGTGACTAATGAAACACTATTGCTTGGCTGAAGAGTCCTTGATGCCCAACTGCTGAGTTTGTTTTGACCTGGGAATGCCAGTAATGAGCCTCCTCTACCTCTTTGTTGTTCCAGGCTGGACATCACTCACCTGCTGCAGAACAAGCAGTTCCTCTCTAGACCAGAGGGTGGCAGCAATGAGGGTCTCAGATAAAATAATCTATGTAGACATTTCCGTTGTTATAATATATTAACCATATGTGAACAGATACGTTTTAAATTCTTCACATCAATATTAAACTGACATTCAAGCTTTTGTTAATTATGGGAGAGAAGGGAGATAATCTAGAATTTTCCCTGTAATTAGAGATTTATAAATATCTCATTTAATGGGTATACAGAGATGGGTAGAGCAGACAAGTTTTACTCAAGTAAAAGTAAAAGCATTTAAAAAATACTCGAGTAAAGAATTACTTGATGAAATGTCTACTAAAGTAGTGATTAACTCTTAGCATCAGATTTAATGTTTAAAATGATGTCATCAGAGACAGGAACGTGTAAATGCTGGTATTTTGAAGTATTACGAAAAAGCGGAAATAAATTAAATAAAATTCCCATCATGAAGTTAGTTCATATTTAAAGAAAGTATAAAACAAACTTCTAGCCATGTTCTACTATACGTTTGACCTCAGAACAGCTCAGTGGATTCATGGTGGCTGGAGTAACAAACGCTGTACTCACAGGAATATGAAGTAAAAAAGTACTTTTAAGTACTCTTAAAAATTACCTTTTCTTTTTTTTAAGTAAATATAATTAGGTACTTCCCACCTCTGAGTATATATTCTACAGAACCATAAATGATTAATTTAGACAGCTTATTAATAACCAGTATGCATTCATTTATTAGTAGTATATAAAGTCCATCTTCAGTCATTCATCTAGAAAGAACGAATGTCGTTGCTTTTTCTTTTGGTTTAGTACGACTAGCGTCGCTGTTCCACACTGTTTGGTTTATTAACCCCCCCTCAGGTCACATCGGTTCCTGCATGCCCCCCCCCCCATGAAAATGATCCGTTTCCACCACCGCAGAGCTGCACCTCAGCCTTCCTGCTGCTTAACAGAGCAGATATTTAGCCTGAATAAAACTTTATCAACATTTAACTTAGAATCAGAAAGGAAACCAGAAGAAAACGAGGCAGTTGGTGGATTAATTTGATTAGATTAATTTACAAGTTTTATTTTTTAGACAGACCGACGCGGTAAATAAAAGTGTAAGATCATCTGGTTCATCTTTGCACTGATTTCACAAACTGTGAGGTTAAGAGTCTATTAGATATAAAACAAAGTGTTCTGGTTGTCACAGCATACTGGTACATAAAAAACTACCTACAAATATTTGTTGACATTTGAAAACAGCCTTGTGGTGAAATCTGTGGCTCTGACACACCACTGCGCACAAAACTTTCTTTCCAGGCATTTCAGTTCCGTGGACACTGCCGGCTGTTTTGTAATACTAAAGCTAATACTGGAGAGGAGCTACATGAGGAGCTGTTAGAAGTCCAACTTTCAGAAGGTCTGAAATGATCAGAAACATTTGAACTAACAGCCAAGTCCTGAATTCAGCAGAGAGTGGTGATCCTGGGTCCAAAGTAGAATCCCAGAAGGTCAAAGAAGGCCCAAGAGTTTCTACCCAGCATCACCAGAACCACAACAAGGAACGAGCATCAGGAAGTTGAAGATATCCACCGCCGCTGGCCTCCAGATCCATCGCTCATCGTCTCCGCTTCGTCTTCTCAGACAGAACTACAGGAAGAGAGCAGCAGATTTTACCGGAATGTTTAAAAGGAACGGAGAGTTTTATTTCCAAGATGTCTGCCGGGGTTAGAAGCCTGCAAAAAATTAAATAGGGCATCTTTCCTTGTTTTACATTTAAAGGAGAAGTCCGGTCATATTCCAAATTCAAACTTCTGAAAGTACTTTACATATGAAATGATTACAAACTTTTCAATAAATGATCAGTGTTTTTAATTCAGAGTAATTTTCATGTGAATGTGCTTTACTGGAGGCATCC
>NW_015151548.1:89422-91419 GCF_000732505.1 Cyprinodon variegatus | reverse complement strand
TAGTAGTTCCCATTGATTTTGCTTGAAAAGCGGGGAGAATGGCGCTAGGCTTACTGCACCGTGACGTCACTGCTGGAAGATGGCATGAGGGAGGGGTTACTATATTTGGGCAAAAATGGCCGCTCCCAGACTCTGTGATCACAACAAAAATTTCATTTTTTTTCCTGATTAACGCTAAATTCATTAAATCACCGCAAACGTGTTAGTTTTAGGTATAAATAATGATCTATTGTTTATTCCTTGCTGATCTGACTTTTCCTTTCAAATAGGTAAACAACTCCAGTATCATATTTCCAGTGTATATTATCCAATAATCCTTTTTAAGGAAAAAAGAATCCTCATTCCATTGCAGATGAACGTTTTGATTTGCTCAAATTAAAGAGCTTCTAACAAAAGGCATGACAAACATGAGGCAACAATTTATTCAGGTCATCAGAGCAGTTAAAGAACAACATGTTTGTGACTCGGTTCCCAAACGTTCCCCATCCAACCCGTCTAGTGTTACCATCAGATGGGCTCGCTGAGTTGTTCCGAGTCTTTCTGAAGGATGGCTCTTCTTGGCTGACCATCTTCCTCTGGACACAAAAACCAAAGGGATCATTTTAAGGAATCTTATAAAAAAAACAGTTTCAGTAAATCTCATAAATAATTATTGATCTCATTCCTGACAGACATAAAAACTGTAAAAACGAAACCTGCCTCTCTTACATATTGACATGAAAACCTTAAAGTTAAAACGGCCCAGGGGATAAGTTATTCCCACATGTATGGAAAGACCAGAGAAGTCTTCAGACGAATCCATCCAGAAAGTTTTCACAGCGCTGATATATTTCTATTTACTTCTATTACAACCGGATCGGAAATATTTATCTCTTTCCTCTAAATTCTACACACTGTACCCAGTTAGATGGTAAAGGATTTTTTAGATTGTTGTTAATGTGTAAAATACAGAAAGAATTTTGGTTGTAATTGTNTTTAGATTGTTGTTAAAGTGTAAAATACAGAAAGAATTTTGGTTGTAATTGTCATCAGGATCTCAACATGTGTGACACAAGAGAAATGTGTCTTACAATATTCAAAACCTCAATGACAGAGCAGAGATACAGATTAAAGCTTTACTTGGTTATTTTTTACATCTACATTCCCTGAAAGTAGAATTTGAAACAGATCATTTGTGAAACAAAAAAAACAACAACAAAACAATAAGCTGCTGGAGTCTGACAGGCAGCCAATAGTGGGTCAGCCGCTAACTAATAAACATACTCCAGAAATCTAGAGCTTTTAAGCATTTAATCCAGTTTAATGCCTGCATCTACAAAGTAAATAAATTAGTTTATTATTTATTAATATTAGACCAATTGTTTTGCAACATTTTCAGGGGAGGTTTAGCCTCCATAGTGTTCAATGAGAAGTTACCAATGCTAAGGATTATTAATTCCACGTCTCCTGAAATCATTTTATAAGATACCAGATTAAACCTGAGGTAACCTCATAGATGATGCTTACCGCTGGGGTTTCCCTCCACGTCTTCCAGGAGGTTTGCTGTAGAGTTAGCCGTCCCCAATCTGAACACAAGCTTAGTTAAAAAAACAAACCAAACAAATGAAAGGTCCGTCTGCTTGAAACAATGTCACAAATAGCCCCCTTTAGCCGTGTTAGAACAAACCCATCATATACCAGCAGGAATACTGGAGGTTTAATAACGGGTTTGACCACAGACTCAGTGAGGGCGTAGACTGAACCATAGACTGACCCGGCCACAGCCTCAGTCCGTTTCACGCTGAGCACCGCATCCTGACTCAGAATAAAAGCTCTCTAGACCATAACTGAAGAACCGTGAAGGAACGGAGCTTCTTTAATGACTTAATGTGGTTTTCTGTCACACGTCAAGACCACAAAGCAGGAAGTGATGGTTCCTGATTAAAGAGCTGCTCAGACCTCATCCTGCTCTTAAAGTCAGCTCATATTCAGAATCCAAACTTCTGAAAGTACTTTCA
>NW_015151548.1:85591-87923 GCF_000732505.1 Cyprinodon variegatus | reverse complement strand
AGCTTTCATTGATTTATTTCAAATTTGAAACATTGTCTAGCCTGTAAGGTGTAAAAAATAAATAAAAAAAATTACCCAATTAATCAAATCCTATCGTGGTGTATTCTTGAGTATCGAAAATAATCGAATCGTTGGGTCAGGAAATCGATACTGAATCAAATTGCCATGATGGGTCTGATTTACACCCCTAGTTCTAAAGAAGATCCAGTAAAGTGTAGCATGAAATAAAAGGTCTTTCTCCCCCACTAACCTCTGCCTTCCCAGCTCTGCTCACTCAGCCCAGCAGAGACTCATTCATGCGTCTGTTTCAACGCCATCGATCTATTTCAGGTTTCTCGAAGCAGCCACTGCTCTCATAAAGGATATAAATGAACGAGAGCCTTTCTTTTGGACTTCCTCCTCTTGGTCTTTTCAGAAAATGTTCTGGCGATTTCAAACAGCTTCTTCCTTGTTGCTGAGGTGATAAAAGATAAAAGCTGTTATAACAGCAGCAGGGTGAAGCAGAAGGTTAGATTAGCTCATCCTTACATTTCCCCATGTGTTGCAGCTTGTCTCTAAACAGAGCGTCATCTGAGGGGGCCTCCACGGAGCCGCCTGAACACAGACACAGAACCCAAACCCATCGGTATTATTACGCATGTCGGACTTGTTGGATAGGTTTCACTGGTGGGCGGAACCACCTGTTACATCTACCTGAGGAGGTCCCCACGCCTGACGGATGGCTGGACTTCAATTCATGCTTCAACCGATCTGAAACAAGAACAGAGACGTATGAGGACAAAGCAGTGAAAAATAAAACTTAACACACTTAGATTCACTAGGAGGTCAGAACTCAGATGAAAAGTTAATCAGGGTATAGATAATCTCTGGAGCAGTTAGATTTAAAGATGCATGTTGACATCTGAACGTTTATCTCTGCAGATTCCAAGCCATCAGGCCCCCAGCATAACTGCCGTGCCGCCGTGCTTCTGGCTGTGTCTGTAGATTCTCTCCTGTTTGTGAAGCAGTTTGTCTTTGCACTCAGGTCAATGTTTATCACTTCAGCCCCATTTACACTACCCTCTGAAAACCGATCCGTGCCGAGCTTGGATCAGTTAACCGTGCTCAGCCGAGTTCCTTACAACCGTTTACACACCAAGCTAGCACGGTTCCTCGCCTCCTAGTGGCAATCTATGGTACCACTGCGCTCTAGGGGTAAACAAGCAAACCAACAGCAGCCTTTGGTGAATTTACTTGACCTTTCGGGAAGTGGATACGACAAACGATAGTCTCATCAAGGCTTAGAGATGCAGGAATCAACGACAGACGTTGAGGTTCATCAGACTGCTAAGCAGAATCATCACTGGAAATCGTGTGGCACGGTAGGGAAGCTAGTATTTTTATGAATGTCTGAACTTTCATGACTATGGAAACTGATTGTGAGGAGATGAGGCGGTCTGCTGATGCGCTCTTTGTTATCTGAGAACCGAGCCAGAACTGAACCGCGCCGAGCCCTGCTGATGAACTAGTACTAGTTTATGCCGATAAAGATTGTCAGTCATCCAGGTCATAGTAATTCCAAAAAAGGTAAAAAAAAAAATAATAATAATAATTAAAAACAATCCACTGGACACTGTTTCCAAGTGCGAAGACATTTCGCTTCCCATCCAGGAAGCTTTTTCAATTCAAAATGTCAGAAATAGCGTTGGGTTCAAGGCTTTATAGAGTGAACCAAAGCAAAGCCTTGTTTTTTTTTTATTTTTTTGGTAGTACCAGTTTAGCACGGTCCGGTTCAGTTCAGTTGTGCATATCATTTACACTCAACAGTTATCTTGGTTAGCATGCTCAATCTGGTCTCAGTGCAGTTTTATAAGGTAAATGGGGCTTTTGAGGAAGGAACCAACCCAAGAAGGTAAACTGCCTGTGATTGGCTACTTTCAGGAACAAAACAGCACTGTTTTCTTCCTGTTTGTGGCTAGGAATGTTAAAGCATCTTCAGGCTAACTGCTGATCAACAGGAGAGTAGGAAAGAGGCTACAGCTACAGAAAGATTTATCCATGAATGCAGAAAAAGAACATGTGTTCATACATGCAACATGTTGGATGGCATCATGGTTTTGGTTCTGCTCACAAAAAAGTTCAAAATACTCCTGTGTTTAAATGAAACCATGAGAATTTATTAATGTTTGAACTTTAGGCAGAATTCTGACTTGTTCATTTACTCCTTCAGAAAAATGACACACAATGACAAGCTGAGGGCCCGTCTCAGGTACACCCATCATCACAGTCTGTCTCGGTCATCTAGCTACTGCTCCAGTTAGCTCCATTCTTCCTTTACAATACTAGTTCAACT
>NW_015151548.1:63773-85107 GCF_000732505.1 Cyprinodon variegatus | reverse complement strand
TTAGCATGTTTGACCAGCCTGTTAGCATGTCTGACTGGTCTGTTAGCATGTTTGACCAGCCTGTTAGCATGTCTGACTGGTCTGTTAGCATGTTTGACCAGCCTGTTAGCATGTCTGACTGGTCTGTTAGCATGTTTGACCAGCCTGTTAGCATGTCTGACTAGCCTGTTAGCATGTCTGACTGGCCTGTTAGCATGTCTGATGTCGACCGCCTGTTAGCATGTCTGACCAGCCTGTTAGCATGTGTGATGTCGACCGCCTGTTAGCATGTCTGACCAACTAAACAAATTCAGGTGACCAAATTGTTAATTAATAGTTTACAAGATACTGTTCTCATAGACAGTGATTAAAAAAAAAGAACAACAACAAAAAGGAAAACTGTACAACTGCACCGTTAAATGTGAGCAGAGCAAAGCAAATGGGTTAGACCAGAACCAGAAGCAAGTCCAGAGTCCTGAACAACCTCCTATCCTAATAAGAGTTTCTAATATTTCCCTTCAGCATAAATAAAGTACTTTTGAAATGAAAGAAACTGTGTGGGGACTTTACAAGCCACTTTCTGAAAATAGTCCATGGCAGAATGACAGGAGTAATCTGACTTTTCCCTGTTGAACCATCTGCGTTTAGATTTCCTGAGGGAAAACCTGGAATTCTTGCTGGTTCTTTTTTGGTGTGAGCTCTTTATTGAAACCAGAAAAGTCTATCAGAGCATTCTCTCCACCACAATCGGTTATTTTAGTCCTCCTTAGTCTACATCATTCCTAGAAGGCTGCTAAATTTAGCATGTCTTGCTATCACTCCTCACGTCTCTAACCAACAATGAAGGAGTCACCTGCAGGCGGTCAGTCAGTGTTTCTGCTTTTATAGCTTTTATCTTATTGCATCAGAGACCAATTAAAAAAACTATGGCTAACAGCTAATGTGGCTAATGCTACATCCACAGCAACAAAACAAACAAAAGCCAAATTCTCATGTGTACCTTAAAGAGAGAAAAAAAAAAAGAGTGTACAATTTTTTTTCTTTAAAAAACAGTTAAACATGAACATTAGAGAAGAATTTAGTTTCTAACATTCCAGGTTTTGACGATTTGAAAGCATCTTTTTGTCTGGTAAAAGGACTGATGCAGAGAGAAGGTTAAAGTCAACCCACCCTAAAGAAAAAGCTGTTTGTTGAATCTGTGTTTCTGATCACTTCTTTCTGGTTATTGGGTAAATATAAACCCCTCTGACCGAGTTTAGCCCTTGGAACTTGTTTGTATATTTTTCTTTTCTAGTTTAATGGATTGTTTAAGGATTGAAACATACCAAAGAGAAACATAAAGGGGAAGCATTTGAGGAACTTTTTCTCTATTTTTAAAGACATGATGCATTACCTCTCTCCAAGGCGATCAGGAAGTCATGGTTACGCTTCAGCTCTTTCAAAAACTCCTCGTTCTGCAGAAACAGGGCGATGCGCTCGTCCTCCAAATACTGCTTCAGGCTATTCTCTTGTAGCCCCGATGTCAAATCAGGACCTCCAGCCGTCACTGCTGCTCCAAACGCAGACCCAGACGGAGCCGTCCGCCGACTCGCTGAGGACGGATGGGATGGACCGCTCTGAGAGATGCAGACAGGCAAGTTTATTTACCACTCACTAACACCAATCAGTAACCATAGGAACAGAATCTGGTGGTCTGGCTTCCTGTCGTAAGGAGAGACGGAGTGAAGGAAGACATTCAACAACAGCAGCCTTTTTTCTAAGGACAGTCAAAGGAAATGCAGGTGAGAGACGAAAAGGATCAGAGGGAGGTTCTAAACTCGTAAAATTCAAACAGCATCTACACCCAGAATAAGGTTCAACTTTAGAACATTTATTTCCTTATGATAATTCATGTCACCGCCTGAATAAGTGTCGATAAAAAAAACTTTCTTAGGTAACTATGGCTGACTGCATGCTACGGAAATCGTAGCAAAAAAAACATGAATCTCATAAATACCATTAGACTTTGCTGCGGCAAAATCCTCAAGAAGTCGTCTGGAAGATTTCCAAGCAGAGGAGGGTTCCAGTTCCTGTAAACCCGAACAGGCGGGGCCCCTGGAGGCCCCTGGGATTCTGATCTAGGACAGCAGAAGAAGAGAGCATTAGCATACCTCACCAGGTTAGCCATCATTGTGTGACAGCAGGTGAGGTGAGAAGATAAGGTCACTTTCTGTTAGAGTGGATGAGGTGTGGAAACTTCATTAAACCGTTCCTGAATAACTTGACAGACTCTCTCCTCCCCAAGAAATGACCCAGAATACAGGGACCCTGACCTGCAGGTTTATTATCATCCACCCCACAGATAATAAAAAAACAAAAAAAAACAAATCTCAGAAGATGTCTGATGGATTTGTCCCACTTCCACCATTTCATGAGACAGGATACATCTGGCTGGATGCAGTCAGGTTCCTGGAGGTGGAGAGGAGACCCAATTTCTGTTTAAGTCCTTGCTATAAGTAAGATGACCTTTGACCTTAACAGGGAGGTTGGCCATCTTTCTGATTTAGAAAAAAAAAAAATATGTGAAATAAATCTCCACAGGGCGGCCTGAACTGATGCAGACTCGCTATTTAAGGGCTGAATGGTCAACTGGTCCTACCCACTACGTGGTTTGGGACGGCACTTAATGTGGCGGACCCTCCGCAGGAACACGCAAACCAAGAGGTTAGCACTCAGGGTTAGTGTTTAGGTGGAGTTTGGGGTTCCCTTCATTTGCCTGTTGCTTCCAGGATTAAATCCTAGTCCTTACTTTAAGGCGCCTAACTGCTGGTCTGATTCAGCTCTACACCTCGGCACGTAGCCTGAGGTCTTCAGGTCAAAATCTACTCATGGTTCCTCAAACCTGAGGGGGCGGGTCTCTTGATGCAGTTGTACCTTTGTCTTTGTGGACACTTTTAAAAAGCAGCTAAAAACCTGAACGTTTATGCTGGCTTTTCAAAGCAGCCAATCATCTTCCTCATTTATTTGCTCAGTTTTAAACTGAATTTGACTAATTTTAACTGACATTTGTTATGCGTTGTCCTATGAAGCACTTTGTAACCCCTGTCTGTGAGAGTGACCTACAAACAGTTTATGCCATGGTTTTATTTTTTTTGTCCAATAGGACTTACATACCTGTGGAAAGACTATAAATAAACAATACTAATAAAATTCCAGATAAGAGGGCAACACAAATGACCCGACAGCTGTACCTAAAAGCAAAAACAACAGCCTTTAAAACTAGATGTCATATTAAAGGCACCAATGAAAACTAAGCAGATTTTCTCTTAAAATCCAGTTAGTTTTAATTAGCTTTAGAAAAAAATTTTCAGTCAGTTTTAATTTTTTTGCTAGTTCGAGATTTTATTTTATTTTAGTTAAAGACATTATCTAAGTTTTTATTGAAAAGTTTTTTCTTTTGACCACTGGTTTGACCATGATTAAAACCTGCTTTGATGATCAGTAGTGCAGCGTTGATGCATCTATAAGCCTGTGGCCTATTTTGGATCCGGGGTTCCCACGCTGTTCGTTGGATATGACGTAAAGTTCCCCCATGTTCAATGGGTCTGACCAATCAAGCAAAAGTGTCATATTCAAGATGGATTTTTGTGGATAGTCGGAAGCGACCAGCATCCAGCTCCACTTAGAAACCAGTAGCAGCTCATGTAGAGGTAAAAAGGTAAACAAACAAAAACAAGCTACGAGAACGAGCAGAAGAGAGCTGCAGTTCCATATTTTGGCCACAGGTGGCAGTATCATTAGAAAACTCTGTAATGCCTCTTTACCAAAAATGTTTTTTAATTCTAGTTTTCTTTATTCCGTCAGTTTCAGTAAACCACAATAAAGGTGCATCTGAGCCGCCGTGAAGAATCCTAGTTGGGATAAAAAAGATCCAGATTACAACGTTTATTTGCAAACATTACCTCCCTTTAAAAGTCAATACCAAAAGTAAACGAAACACAGGACTAAAGACAATTTTTAGCCTTTTAATTAGTGTTTTTAGTCTCTTTGGGACGGGTTTTACAAACGCTCTTTTAATAGGAGGAGTTTGCAAGAATTAGTGAAGCAAAGATGGCCATTTACTTAGACTGCAGGAGGGACCTCACCTTGATGCCGTGGATCTGTGGAGGTGCAACGTAAAGCCAGAATAAGGCTGGACAAGATTAACAAGCTCCTCATTTAATGATTTTAGCTTACACTTGTTTTACCTTAACAGTGATTTTTAACCGACTTTGTTTTACAACAATAATTGATTCTATTGTTTGAATTGTATAAATAAAGTGTTGTTAAAATCCAAAAGACAAACATCAGTTTGGTCCTTTCGTTGTCTGATGAGTCTAAAAAAACACATCTCCATTTTGGAAAAGAGCTGAGGACTAACAGCTTTCCTTAAGCTCCTCTATCAGTGTTATAGTCAGACAGGTTTTTAGGTTTCTCCTTTTAATCATCTTTGGCTTTCACAAACAGAGAATAAAACAATGAAAAAAGATTTGGACCAAACCAAAAACAAACCATTCACTCTTTCCCACTTTGAACAGAAACTATACATTTCAAAGCAAACTGCGTTTTTTCTTGGTTTCTCACCTTGAAGGAGATACTGTCTGGGCCTCTGGGTATTTCCAGTCAGAGTAAATGTTGCCTTTGGGTGGAGAGTAAACTGGAGGTGGTTCTTCATCTGAGCTGTCGGGTTCCTGAGTTCGCTCCAGGATCTAGCAACAGAGACATCTCTACTTATTACTCCTCTTCTTTAGTAAATCGAACAATTTATAGACATTTCTTTATTTTCTGAGATCTGTTTCAGTTGGCCTAAAATCGGAAACACTTTCTCATCAGATGAAAAAGACAGATTTATGTCAACACAGACAAACTAAACGGAACTTTTTGCAGGTAAAGATTTCCGCAATAAAAGCAAACAACGGAGCGGCAAGCAAATGTCTGGTTCCTTCAATTCCTTCAGGTATGTGTTTGTTTGAGGAGAACCGATACAGTAGCAGTCATTCAAAATGGCCCTGGGAAGGCTTTTGACTGGGCCACGGCCCTTTAGTCTTGGTGTTTATTACCTTCCCCAAGGAGGTTCTGTTTTTAGGAGAGTTTGTGTCTTTGTACAGCATCACTTCAAAAGTTATGGATGAATTTTAATCAAATTTGTATCCGAAATGTCCCTCATGCCAAGAAACAGTCCATTAAATGTTGATGATGATACAGATCACAACCTGGATACAGGAATGTTTTAATGGATTTTCTAACGTTGTGAGATGGGGATATTTGAAGGAAACAAGCAGTTCCCTACTAAACCAGAGGGTGGCAGCCAAGACTACTGACAGCCTAAGCGTCTGACTCAAAATCTGGAGGAATTTTACTGAAGACACAAACACAAGAAAAGAAACATTGTCGGTTTGTTAGTGGTATCAGGTAAAAACTTAGAGAATGGATATTTTATGGACATTTTCTTCTTTTTTCCCCACCAGAGTTGAAGGAGGAGGTGATAGGAAGATGGACAAGGGTCAGCACCCCCCTCCTTTGACATCTTATGCAAAAGATTAGCTGTAGCCTGTGTAGGCTATGTGACTTTTTTACTAATTTATAAGGTCAGTACATCTCTGCAGTGCAAGTGCAATAGTCCAAGTCAACTACTGTGTAGTCTTCCCTTAGCTCTCCACTGTGCAGATATTTTTATATCTAAGGGAAAAATATTCCAGGACTTTAAAACTTTTTTAATGCTTTTTTTATTCTATATACATCCATCCATCCATCTTCCGCTTATCCAGGGTCGGGTCGCGATTATAGCAGCTTCAGTAGGGAGGCCCAGACGACCCTCTCACCAGCCACTTGGTCCAGCTCCTCCAGGGGAATCCCAAGGCGCTCCCAGGCCAGCAGAGAAACATAGTCCCTGGGCCTACTCCTGGTGGGACGTGCCTGGAACACCTCACCAGGGAGACGTCTAGAAGGCATCGTAATCAGATGCCCAAGCCACCTCAACTGGCTACTCTTGACGTGGAGGACCAGCTGCTCTACTCTGAGTCCTCCCTGGATGACTGAGCTCCTCACCCCATCTCTGAGGGAGACCCCAGACACACTACAGAGAAAACTAATTTCAGCCGCTTGTATCCAGGATCGCATTCTTTCAGTCATGACCTAAAACTCATGACCATAGATGAGGGTAGGAACGTAGATCGACCAGTAAATCGAGAGCTTTGCTTTTTGGCTCAGCTCTCTCTTCACCACAACAGGCCGGTACAGCGCACGCTTCACAGCAGACGCTGCACAAATCCACATATCGATCTCTCACTCCATCTTCCCCTCAGTTGTGAATAAGACCCCAAGATACTTCAACACCTCCACTAGGGGCAGTACATCCTCCCAAATCCGGAGAGTGGTCTGTGCTATGTTATTCCACGCCACAACGCCAGAGGGACAATCATGAACTAGCTGTGGGTCTAGATAAGGTTGAGGCAATGAGGAAGGCGGGTGGGGTGGGGTGGTTGGGGGTTTGGGGGGGCAAGTTTGTGCCACAACCAAGGGACATGAGGGCGAAAAAAGAGCAGGGATCCAGGTGGAAAAAGGGTTGCAGCGTTCTCGCGCACCTCGCTCTACTAGCTTGTCCAACTTCACATGACGTTTCCCGCAATGGCGGTCATACAAACAAAACAAGCCGCTAAGGTTCCAAACCGGAAATACGCATAGTGTAGAGTGGATGTAGATTTGACCAATCAGAGGCCTTCTGTCTACGGCACTGTCTGCGGTCACCGGTGCAACAGAGTCTCTGCGGAAGGGGCGGAGTCACATTTGTATTCACTGCGACACACACGCAGACGACCTGGTTTCTGAGTATAAATCAGCCTTAAGCAGTAGTTCTTTAGATGTTTGGAGGGTCTAATAAACGTTTTACCTTTAGTGGGTTGTTTTTAGTTGTTTTTTTTTTCCAACTAAAATTTGACTTTCTGTTTGAGGAGGTATCATTTCACATGTAACTTTGTCATAACTGCATCAAAGTGCATCTAGATAAGCCAGAAAGTCGACCCAGAACCGTTCCTCTCAGAGCCTGAGGTGAGCTGTGGTGGAAAAGGGGAGAAAAGGAGGCAATGAAAACTTTTTCACTGACCTCCACTGGGATGCTGTCGTCCGAGTCCGAGCTATCATCCGAGTTATGTCCTTCAATGCTCATCTGCAGCAGCTGGTCGATGGTGGCGTCCACAGCTCCTTTGTTGGATCGTAAAACGCACTCAATCACCTCATAGTCCATGGAGGGAAACATTATCTTGAAGTCCTCCATGGCCTGATTGAACTCCAGACGCCTGACTGGCCGGTTGGGCCTGCTGTTGTTGAGCTGGCCTCCAGTTCCACCACCTCCATCTCTACCTCCGCTGCTCTCAGAGCCTTTACTGCTGCCGCCGCTGCGCCTGAACAGGCTGGTCATCCTTTCAGATCGGCCGGCTCAGGAGCTGCCAAGCCACTGATGAAATGGATCCACCTTTCACTCAAAAACCAAACCACTGATTACCTTCAGTCTGGCAGGATTTTCAAACATTCCTTCGAAGATTTTACTCGGAACCAAACCTGGACGGCCTCTTAGCTTTGAGGAAAACTTGAGGTGTAGATTTCATGGAACATGATACCAGAGTCATCACCTAAAACGAGAACAGACAGATTGAATGAGCTGCTGATGTTTATAGGGAACGGTCCAGTTTCACTTCATGGAAACATCATTTACACAAAGCAACATTTAAGCAGTGATTGGATTAGAAGTGAGGCAGCTTCCATGTTCATATCAGACCCTGCGAAAGGGAGGCCAGATCAGTACTTATTACCTCACAAACCAAACATCTGTCTCCCTGCAGGTCTTTCTTACTTCACTATACGCAAAAACAGTCATGTGCAATAATTGTAATTTTGTACTGAGCAGCATTAAAAAATGATTGGGGGAGTGGGGGCCTAGTGGTTAGGGCATAAAGCTTTGAATTCAGAGGTTCTGAGTTCAAGACCCACTCCCACAGACTGCCACTCTAGGTCCCTCAGCAAAGACCCTTAACCTCACACTGCTCTCCAATAGCCACACAATGGCAGCCTACTGCTCCCCAAGGGGAGGGGTTAAATGCAGAGAGTGAATTTCGTTACTCTGTACTTGTGAGAGTGGAATGACAATAAAAACTGGGGGGAAAAAACACAACAATTTGAAAGTACTGTCGATGTATGCAATGTGGTCATATACTATTATATTCTTCTATCTTATTTTACACTGTTTATATGGGAAGGGTTCAATTTTACATATTTAAACTGTCTTATATTCTATTTTGTTCTATTGAACTTAAAATCATATTTTTCTCTCTGCTGTAAACAGTTGCACTGCAAGAAAATAATTTCCCAAAAGGGATTAATACAGTAATTATGATTCTGAGATGATTCTAGTTGCATTGTTTGAAGATTATTTTATTAAAATCTTGATTTTAAGTTTAGAAATCTTTCGTTTTTTGAGTCTCTTAGATGAAACATAGAGGCATAAATCTGTGACTTGTAGTCAGATAGATCAGAGGCGTCAAGTAACAAAGAACTTAAGTATAAATGTTGGCTATCAATACTTTGGCATATAATATTATTTGGCGTCGCATTTCCCTGCGTACAGAGTAGCTATGTGGAGGGGGAGAGACACAGGCAGCTACTTCGATAGATGTTTCAGTAAAAGTTAGGAGATTGGTTGGTTAAAAAAAATAAAAATTAGAGATGCAACAGAAAAGTCCGTTTGTTACACATACGGAGCTTTTTCAGCTAAAAATGGCAGCAGATTGTACATTTATATAAGTTAAAAACGCTGGGCTTCTCAGAGGACCATAACTCAGAGTTACAGATTAAAATGAACACAGATCTGTTGTTTTCTGATTGAACAGAGAATCAGACTGCAGAGCTTCTAGAGATCTGGAAAATGATTTTCTCTGCCATCATTATATTGGTAGACAGGTTTACTGGGATATGCAACATGCAATAAAATATATTTCCACGTTAACAAGAAAAAATACGCAATGCTATAATAAAATTCAACATATCTTTTTGTCTTTTGTAGTTCAACGAGACTCAGAAATAGCTGTGCCAGCAACCCAGAGAGAGTCGGAAATATAGAATTAAAATTAAAGTATAAGAAACCTGCAGGAATTAAATCACAAATAATAAAAATCTGTGTACAAATATAAGGTTCAAATTATGGACTTTGGCTGTCCATGACATATGGGACGAATTCCTAAATTAGATTTTGCTGCTTGAGAAGAAGGATAATCACTAATGCAGCTTAAAGGGAAGCCATGCATGGATGCATGGATGGATGGAAGGAAGTGAAGTTGTGTCCATAATAGGGATGCAGGATATATTGATGTAGTATGGACACAACTTCGACTCCATCCATCCATCCAGCCATGCATGGCTTCCCTTTAAGCTGCATCATCAATATCGGCTGTTTTTCGTCATTTTTTATACATCAATAGTTTTGAACCTTTATAAAATAACGCATTAAAAGCAGGCACCTGTCTATAACTATACATATCAGTGTACTGTGGTTCTCTTGTGTTCTCAACAATATGAAAGCATTCAATAAATATAGGTTTCTCTTTTTTGGTAAATATAAACACTATTGAAAGCGTTCGGGTGGAGTAGCTGTAGGTCCATGAGCCAAGTTACAGCCTTGGGTTAGAGCTATAATCAATAAAAAAATGCATTATGTGCATCAAAATAAAAAGTATCAGCTGTTTGTAAAGCATGAACCGTGAAATCCCAGATTTGTAATTGGTTATTTTTCTCTCGAAAACATCACAGTGGGAATTTGGCCTCAAAAAATGCTAAATATAACAAAAATCCCTTGATATTTTTATCTCTAATGTGCAAACAGCTCTTCGTTGCAGAGTGGCTTTCAGTGGTGTTCTTTGAAGCTTGGACTACCTCTCTGTTTGACTGGGTTGATGCTAACTGGCTAAAGGTACCTAGCTGTCATCATTAATAAAAGCCTGGAAAGCTGTCCAGGCAAAGCGAGAAACATCCAAACAAACACATATTAGCTCCATCTGACAGCAGGGCGCAGCTCTGAATGCTAAAGCAGGATGCAGCCTTCAGACCTCAGCTGTTATAGAGTCAGTTTCTATCTTTTAAAGAAACAAATATAATCTAAATATGCTCTCACCTCACAATGCTAACGGCCATGCTAACTGTTCGGGTTACTTACTGATTATTATACAAAGTCGGGTCTGCAGCCGCTTCCAGGCCGGAAGTTTGAACTTTTATCCGATCAAACGGGCCCTCCCGCTGAGGAATGCAGAGGCAGACTGGGGGGGTTTGTGTTATTGACGTTATGGTTACAGAGTAAACAGGGCTCTACTAAAGCCCCACAGCCTGAAAGCCTTTAAGGTCCGTGGATTTAACTTCCGGTTGACGCATGCGCAAAAGAGAACTGGTCCGAGTTTCCTTCCGGTTCATAACTGTCTAATAAACAACACATTTTCATTAGTTGAATATGTAAACCAATCGCGTACTTTTGTCCTTTTGCTTGCTTTTAACGCGCCACCTCCATGTTTATTACCGAGAGAAATAAGAGGCGTTACCCATGGCAACCAGTCTGGTTTGACCACAAGTTAGCACGCTACTGCCACCTAGTGGTGTGGGGTTTGAGTTGGACTCATATGATGCTCCTTCTTAAATATATTAAACTGTTCCCTGAAAGCTTTAACTTACTTCACATTTTTTAATATATATTTTCCTATTGTAAATCCGTCTGAAAACGAAACAATTGTTCTTCCCTCCCTAACTTGCAATAGTATCATATATAAAATCCTGTTTGCTGATCAAACTGTATTTAGTGCTTCCGTTTAGCCTGGTGTACCCAAATTCTTTCATCCTTTTATCCAGTTTTAATTTCTTTTGACCCGTTTCCATCTCTCACTCAATTTGTTTTTTTAGTTTCACAAAAACTGGAAACTTACTTCCAGTCTTTGCTTCCTTATCTTCAGGGTATATATTACGTGCAAAGTTCAGATCAATAATGTTCACGTTGTACATTGAATGTTTTAAGATGTCTGCTCTGCTTTCTGAAAAGTTGGTTTTAAACATTTACTCAAGAACTGCAATCTGAATAATTGACCAATTTTCATGGTGTTATAAACATCGGCTATCTAAAGCATTTCTCCTGTTTATACACTTTACTATTGCATTAAACTGGGAAGAAAAAAATTGTCCAACTCCATTAAAGTCTGTATAAATTAGTAACTAAAATTCTGACTCAGATTTCTATCTTGTATGAGGTTTAATTGATTTATTTATTCCTCATATCTCCTTTCCAGAAAGAGGAGATATGATGGACACTGTAATGTTCTCTCTCAGCAGAACAGATGACCCTCCAACCTGCACTGCAGAGTTCTTCTTGATCAAAACAAATAAACCCAAGAAAGAGTTTGATGCATTTGATCAGAAACATGTTTTTTTAAAGTCACAAAACATGTTCGAAAAGGAGTCTTTAAGATCAAACAAAGAAAATCATGAAAAATAAGCATTTCAAGCAGCTAATCTCTAAACTATTGAGAAAGTGTTTAACTGCAAGCAGGAATTCATAATGAAAAAGAGTATTCATAAGTTACTGAGATAAATTAACTTTCCGATATTCTAAATGGTCTTAATATGACTAAAGAAAGTTTTGATTTAAATGTGTCTTTAAGGAGAAAAGTGAAACATTAAGAATAAAAATAGGCATCAATAATACATTTTTAGATTTTAAATGACCAAACATGCAGCTGTCAGTTTGTCCAGGTCCTAAAACAGCATTTGGAAAACAGGATGCAATAAAAACCAACCAAAAAAAAACCAGCCGGACCATAAACACTTAATAACTTTATTATTTCCCTTTTGGATCTGTACAATCAAATCAAACGTCAAGTGATCCTAGCAAAGTCAGATATGTACAGGTTATTGAAATGCCTTCAGTTATAGCTGTTTTGACCCCCATTTAGATCCAATTAGAGGTCGTCTAGTTATGCTATCCTCGGTTTCATGATTGAAAATGCAATGGGTGGGGTGGGGGGGGGACTCAGAAAAGACAAAAACAAAACAAAAAACAAAACAACCGTCTCATTCTCCAGCGCTGCAGAAAATTAGTCCCATCTTATTTACAGAGAAATGAGCAGAGCCATGACAGATTCTTCAGTGCTGAGCGATGGACTCTTCAGACAGACAGACAAAGCGAATGAAAGCAGCCGCGGGTCTGACAGGTCCGAAGACACATAACACCGTGCCGATCCAATAACTCGTTTTCTGCTTCTGAGTCACTTTTCCTTCCGTTTCACTCGACTAACCTGTTTTTATCAGCGGCTAAATAAAGCCCATCGTGAAACAGATTTTAAACGTCAAATAGAAAACATGTTTCCCGTTGCCATGGCGACTCCACCCCTCAGAGTAAATGAAAACAAAGCCGCCTTATTGCCAGAACGTCAGTTTCAGTTCTTTTACAGTAGCTGCATCAAATTAGAAGCGCATCATTTACTAGAGTAGGCATTATTGCACAGGGAAGATCTGAAACTGTCACAGGAAATATGATGACAAACGGTTGGGTTTAAAGTGGTCCTCACTGTTCTGAGAGCAGCAGCGTTTTAGTGTGACTCCCTCTGTGGAGGGGTCCCTTTAGATCAGCGGCTCGTTTCACCGAGGCTGACCAGGGGTCAGTGTTGATCCACAGCAGGCTGAGCTTCATACTTCCTACTCTTACATTCCTGCAACCTGATGCACGGCTGCTTAAGATGTTTCATTCTGGGGTAACTGGTTTTAGTGCTGGAACGGTACCATGGGAACAACTATAAATAAGGATTGATCTGAGGATCAAATGTAAATCTAGAAAAACAAACAACTTTCAAGTTTTAGTTCAGGACTTTTCTGCATTGATTTACTTTTTCAATAACATCAATATATTTCTGGTTAACACTACAGCCTCATCCAAAAAACACCATTTTGGATCAAAGTCGACTTTAAAAATCAGTTTTTTTAATCTTTTCTGGTCTAATATCCACGAATCAACCTGAAACTTGAGCTGCTGAGGAGCTCCGGCACCAACTGGGATTTCATTAAGGTTTATGGTAGCTCAGAATTAAATGGCGGCTTTAAGATGATTTGTTTTAAGTAGCGTTTCTCCGACATCAGACCCACGCACCATAACAAAGAAAAATTTTCAAAAAACGATGACAGTGAAAGAAATAAACACCATTAGGTTTCCTGCTTGGATGTCAGTTTGACCTGGAGCAGCAGAATTCAATCATTTCATATTTAATCCTGGAAAACTGTCTTTTTTTTTAATAGAAGTTCTGCTGTTGACCAATCAGAAGCTTCTGATCCTGCAGAAAACCTCCACTAACGGCAGCCAATGTGTCGGATAGCGTTCATCTACCTCTGAACATCTCAACAACATGAATGTTCAATAATGAGCCAGCTTTTACTCAATAAGTCTTTTTAAGAAAAAAATAGAGTGCTTTTTCATGGGAAGTGTGTAAATGTGGGCTGGTCCACCAACGTGCACCAAAGACCGGGGAGGAAAGGCAGGCTGTCCGCTCGTCTCCCTCTACTACAGTCTAGAAAGGTCCACAGGAAGCTGCCTGGTTGTCAGCCCAGCATTCCCACAGCGTTCCACAACAGACAGACCTGCTAGAGAACAGTCAGGACGTCATGCATGCGTCTGTCCTCTAAGCCAGCATGATGAGCCACTGTTCCAGGGGTTTATGCTAGAATGGGAGCAAAAAATATATAATTCTGGAGCCTTTATTGTTACAATACCTCTTCTTTTTTTTAAATTATATGGTTTTTAGACCAAAACTGAAGTCCATCTTGGAGAGGTGCCGTTTCCCTGTTGACTTTGCCTGAGGATAAAGTCTCTCTGCTTTCCGTTGGGTTGAAGAGTGGAAGAGCAACGAAACGATCTTCTCAGTGGTGTTCCTGGTGGGTGGGATCCCCAGGATGAGCTGCTGACAACAGGAATGAGCTTCCTTCATGACTTCCTCTGGGCTGGAGCGGAACTCAGAACCCATCCGCCCACACAGCCAGGCCCCTCTCTGCCACGGTGCGGTTCACCGAGACCACCTGCAGAACAGAACCAGGGGTAAGAACCGGAACCAAGCTTTCAGAACTTTGGTACAGAGGTCCGATTATGTGTTCTGTGTCTAAAGACTTCATGACGAATCCTTCTAGAGTTTGTTCAAGAACCTAACTAGAACGAAACCCCACGCACATGGGGTCCGACTGCAGAACCGAACCCGACGCACACGGGGTCCGACTGCAGAACCGAACCCCACGCACACGGGGTCCGACAGCCGAACCGAACCCGGCGCACATCAGGTCCGGCTGCAGAACCGAACCCCACGCATACGGGGTCTGACTGCTGAACCGAACCCGGCGCATACGGGGTCCGACTGCTGAACCGAACCCGGCGCATACGGGGTCCGACTGCTGAACCGAACCCGGCGCACAGCGGGTCCGACTGCAGAACCGAACCCGGCGCACAGCGGGTCCGACTGCAGAACCGAACCCCACGCACACGGGGTCCGACTGCAGAACTGAACCCGGCGCACACGGGGTCCGACTGCAGAACCGAACCCGGCGCACACGGGGTCCGACTGCAGAACCGAACCCCACGCACACGGGGTCCGACAGCCGAACCGAACCCGGCGCACATCGGGTCCGGCTGCAGAACCGAACCCCACGCANTCCGACTGCAGAACCGAACCCCACGCACACGGGGTCCGACAGCCGAACCGAACCCGGCGCACATCGGGTCCGGCTGCAGAACCGAACCCCACGCATACGGGGTCTGACTGCAGAACCGAACCCGGCGCACACGGGGTCCGACTGCAGAACCGAACCCCACGCACATGGGGTCCGACTGCAGAACCGAACCCCATGCACATGGGGTCCGACAGCCGAACCGAACCCGGCGCACACGGGGTCCGACTGCAGAACCAAACTAGACGCACATTCTTGAGCCAAAAGGTGGATCCAGACGTACCTCATCTCCAACCAGGTTCCACAGGTGAACTAGGGGCAGTCCCGTGTTGTTGTCATAGTTTGAGACCTTCCAGAGAAACGCAGACAAACTGTTAGCATGAAGCGGTTCTGTTACTCTGAGGGGATTCAGGCATAAAGCCGGTCATACCTGAGCTAGCAAGGCAACACCTCTGGTCAGTTCTTCTAATGCGGTTGTAGCGTCTGTGGAGAAACAATCCTCTCCTGTTGAATAAAGAGAACTTATTAAACAACAAGGCGCCCGCTTTCTTCAATCCAGAAGGTTTAGAGGCAGAAAATGTGTGTCCAAGGCCTCTTCTATGATACCAAAGAAAGCATCATTACAACATTTCATTTCCCTTTGGGGTCAATAAACCAAAGATGAGACACTTAATGACGGACTGCAGAGATATAACTGGGGCTGGGAAGTTAGAATTATATCCTGTTTAGGGCTGGGTAACGAACTTCGGTTCTTTTATGGTACCGACCGAAATGCTTCGGTTCTACAGAGTATCTAAACATGCCTCGTCTTTCGGTACCAAGTTTCGGTGATTGGCTGTAACACTTAACGTGATTGCGTCATCCAGGAAAAATACACAGGTGGTCCCGTCTACAGCCAGGGTTCATGTGTATCTGTTGTGAACTGGTTGCGAGCGTCGTGGAACCCCTTTAAAATGCCCCCCAGGTCAAAAGTGCGGCTTCACTTTATTAACATTGATGCCAATATTGCGCAATGCAATACATCGTGCACGGAAACAATTTAAGAGCAGAAAGTTGCTCGGTGTTTAACTTAACACTCTGAACGCTAATCTGGAAGCTGCTGCTGCCGCGGTGCATGCTGGGATAGCTGTCAATCTCAACAATGCACAAGTCCGCTCTGATGTATGCTGGGTAAAGAGGGAGGGGCCAGACAACAGTTTGTCTATTCTTGGTCTTGTGTTCTTGTGAGTTGATGTTGAGGACCGTGGCCACCAGCGGAGCTCTGAGGCTAACCGCAGCCAGGGCTAACGTTAGCCCGTCTGCAGTAGCTCCCTCTCTGCAAAGTGAAGTAGTGCTGGTTGTGGTTTTATTTATATGGTCTGTGTTTATCTGGCTATGCTAATCATTATTCCCCCGCTAAATGAAGAACGTAATTTATTATTATTAGCTATAGACCAGTAATAACAGGAGGCAACATGCAGCTCCATGCTACCTTTGAATGTGGTGATGTCACGCGTACGCTTCTGTTCTGCACGCTCCCGTTCTCTCCAAATCCATACTTCCTGTCTTCTTGTGAATTCAGAACCGGCTATAGCATTTTCACTCACGGATATTTTATTGTCAGACATGCATCCTAAAAACAGCATTCCTCAAAAGGAACACCGTGTTCTCTAACTGGTTTCCACTCTGTGGTCCCAGCAGGTAGGAGTGGGTGAGAAGAACTGTTTTTTTTCCTTAAGGGGAGATTTGGTGGCGGTGTTGCTCTAACCATGTGCAAAAGGTGAGAGAACATAGTCTTTACTGGTATTAACATTTCTTTACTGGGTCAATGTGTACTAAAATGGTTTTAAAGTGTGCAACTACTATAGGAATGTAAAACTGTTAAGAGTTTGAGCTTTAAGAGAAATAACTGAAAATAATTTAATAGATAAAATATGCTTTTTGAAACAGAAAAAGCTGTAGAACCCAGGGATGAAACATTTAAAGCTTCAGAATGAGGATCACCGACCTGGTAGTGGGGTGATGTTGTCAAGCAGCACTTCTGCTCCTTGGAAGGGTAGTGTTACAAAATCCGATCTGCAGAAAAGGCACCAATAGATTAGGACATTTAAAGACATAGATCCCATAAACTGAAGGCGTCACGTTATACTGGGATCAAAACAGTTAGCAGTGAGCTGATGGACGTGGAGTCCAGCTCCATGTCGTCTGATGACCTGTCAAAGACTGGAGCTTTTTGGTTAGAATCATCTTTACGTTTCACTGGGGGCCAACAGAGCAGAAAAAACTGTATAGTTTATCTCCTAATACAGAGTAATGCTACATTCAGACCACACGCTGCAGAAGGAGCAAAAAAGTGCGTGCTGCTTTATTTTTGATGCTTGCACAAGTTTGGTTCCGACACACAGCTGAAGCATCTTTGCTGCGCAGTCAAAAAGTGGGTCTGATGCGCGTTGGGTGGAGCTACCCTATCTTTTCTTTGCCTGGAACAATGGCGGATTAAATCAAGTCAATTAACTTATTTTAACAAATAATGCTAAATTCAGACCGCAAGGGCTGGAAGCAGCAATAAAGCTTCTGCTGCTTCATTTTTCATGCTCGTCCACATTAAGGTCAGACGTCCAGTAGAGTGTGTCCAGATGCGTCTGATGCTTCTGCTGCTCCTGTGTTCAATTGCAGAGAGCGGCTTTGCTATATTTGCTGTGATCAGCGGGTAAAAAGTAGTTTAAATAGATTTTTAAGTTAGAAAGTCCACCTGAAAAAATTAGCTGTACAGTCAGTTCATCCAGATAAAATCCTGCCTTTAAATATTTCTCTGTCCGAGCCGCTCAGACCCCCGTACACCGATGGCGCGCCGTCACTGGAAATCCCCTTCAACAGCAGCCTCTAAGGCATTTCCGCAACTGTTTGTAGCGACACAAAGGCATTTCTCATGTACGTAATCCAAACTGCAGGCACCAGGATAATAAAATCAAACATATTTTACCGGCAGCTTTCTACATTTTAAGTTAATTTAGGCGTTAAACTGTTTCAGAGGAGTGATCATAGCGCTCTGCATCAGCAGTGCTGTCTCTGACTCCCTGCTAGCTGCCAGATCAGCTTCTCTGATTGGTTGATGTGGCGCGTCCAGCAGGAAAAGTAAAATTTTTTCAAGCTGCTTTCGCAGCGTGTTGCACGTTAGATGACCAGAAGCCAATGCCCCTTGACATGCCTCAACCATCGACTTTGCATGTAAACCTGCTGCTTCTGCTGCCTCTAGCAAGTAGGGCTGGGTTTAAAAAAAAATAAAAATAATTTTAAAAAATCGATTTAATGGATTTTGAATCGATTCCTTTACATTTTTGCAAAATCAATATCTAGGGAATGAGATCGATTCATTTTATAGTGACGCATGTGACGTTCACATTCAAATGAGCAGGAAAGATTCACTCAAGATGACTTCAAGCCAGACAGCTGCAAATATAGCTAATAGGTTGATTGAAGACATTAACAAATGGGGGCTGACCAGAAAACACCCTGTAGTTGTTACAGACAACGCTGCAAGTATGCTTTGTGCAGGAAGATAATGCAGCTCATGCATGTCTGCACTTTTGAGACAATTTTGTTCACATCTCAAGTTTAAATTGTCCGATTTACAAGTTTGCACTTTGTGTTTAATATGACAGGAAAAAAATTAAATATATGACTATTTTGAAACACAGTTGAGCCACTTTTATTATTGTAAAAACAGATAGAATCGAAATTAATCAATTTAGAACTGTATGGATCAAAATCGAATCGATTCAGGACTTTGGCGAAAATACCCAGCCCTAGTAGTGCGTGCGGTGTGAACGTAGAATAAGAGAAACAGAATGAAGCGGTTCTGATCCTACAAGCAATGGCCTCCATTTGCCTTCGCTGGTGCCGTTTCTGGCCCTTCAAAAAGGGGACGTGAGTAAATACTGTGAAACCCTTCTGGACAGCCTTCCAAATGTATTCCCCCTTTATCATGACCATCATGGCTTAAACGAATTGTAGCCTGTATTATAACCATGGATTCATCATTTTAGTTTAGAACAGCTTAAAAAAAAACAAAAAACTGTTTAGATAATCTCCTTAAATGCTGTAACCATGAACCAGATAGAAGCAAACGTCAGACCGGTGACACGTGCCTGATTTGCCGCAGTGAATCAATCTTCACTTTGTCGTAGCCTCCGTAGTCGACGTATCTGATCTCCACCTCGTCGGTTTCTTTGTAGAAGGTGATGACCTGAGCCCTCCACCACGCTCCATCCACTGCTGGAGCTGCACAGATGACTCCAACTGGAAGGAAACAAACAGCATTTCGGTTTAAACCAAAAACTCATACGTTTTGCAGCAGCAAACATTCTAATACAGGGGCCGGGAAGCCGCGGCTCTTTAGTGCGCCCCCCTTGTGGCTCCATGGAGCTCTTTCAAAAATGTATAAAATGTTTTATGTTATTATGGTGCAGGAGGTCAAACAAACATTCATTATGTTTCCTAATGCTGTGAAAATGTGTATAATAAATCAATTTAAACAATAAATGTAAACATTTCTTTCAATGAAAATCAGTGAGAGATCAGTGGTCATGGTCTGCAACATGTTTCAGCGCAGCGACGTTCCAGGGAAACAAAGCGGCGGGTTTGTCTCAGGCCATGGATCCCAAAAGGTAAAAAAAAGGAAGATAGCTGATGAGAATAGAGGCTTCAAAGAATCATTTGCTTTTATCATGAATACGGAAGGATTGCCTGCATTTAAACTCTCATTTTTTGACAATGAGAGTTTTTCAAAAAATAAAACGAGTAATTTGGAAAGGCATTTCCAGGGGAAGATATGCTAAATATGCAGCTGATCAAAAAGTTGGGGGTGAGACAAAAAGTCAGTTTGCACAACTTTTTAAAGGAGAGCAAAGATACATCTAAGAAATGGATTTCATCTCCAAACTCCGATACTGCTGCTGGTTTTGTTGCAAGCATAGAAAACCGTCCACAGATCCAACAGGTAGCTCTAACATGCAGGTATGTGAACTTTCTTCCATTTTTTTTCCCAAATCCTCAAAATAAAAATAGCACCAAGGAACGCTGGTGGTGGAGGATGTGGGATTTCAGGCTTAGAGAGCTCTGCTCTGATGGATGTCAGTTCCTGCTTGGTTCCTCACGACTCAATCAACTCCTCCCAACAGAAACACGTCCACCATATAGGGGTGTAAATAATAATAGTTTTGTATCGATGCATCGATCCAANCGTCGGTTTCTTTGTAGAAGGTGATGACCTGAGCCCTCCACCACGCTCCATCCACTGCTGGAGCTGCACAGATGACTCCAACTGGAAGGAAACACAGACATCAGCATTTCGGTTTAAACCAAAAACTCAAACGTTTTGCAGCAGCAAACATTCTAATACAGAGGTCGGGAAGCCGCGGCTCTTTAGCGCCCCCCCCCCCCTTGCGGCTCCCTGGAGCGTTTTCAAAAATGTATCAAATGTTTTATGTTATTATGGTGCAGGAGGTCAAACAAACATTCATTATGTTTCCTAATGCTGTGAAAATTTGTATAATAAATCAATTTAAACAATAAATGTAAACATTTCTTTCAATGGAAATTTGCGTCGTAGCCCTAGAGATCAGTGGTCATGGTCTGCAACACGTTTCAGCGCAGCGACGTTCCAGGGAAACAAAGCGGCGGGTTTGTCTCAGGAAAAGGAAGATAGCTGATGAGAACGGAGGATTCAAAGAAGAATGAACTGAATCATTTGCTTTCATCATCAATGCGGAAGGATTGCCTGCATTTATGCTTTGTAATGAAAGTTTGTCAAAAAATAAAAAGAGTAACTTGGAAAGGCATTTCCAGGGAAGACATGCTAAATATGCAGCTGATCCAAAAGTTGGAGTCGAGAGAAAAAGTCAGTTTGCACAACTTCTGGATAAAGGAGAGCAAAGATAGATTTAAGAAGTGGATTTCATCTCTAAACTCCGCTACTGCTGCTAGTTTTGTTGCAAGCATAGAAAACCGTCCACAGATCCAACAGGTAGCTCTAACATGCGGGTATGTAAACTTTCTTCCATTTTTTTCCCCAAATCCTCAAAATAAAAATAGCACCAAGGAACGCTGGTGGTGGAGGATGTGGGATATGGGGGTCAGAGAGGTCTGCTCTGATGGATGTCAGTTCCTGCTTGGTTCCTCATGACTCAATTCCTCCCAACAGAAACACGTCCACCTTAGAAAGATTCCTTTAGCGTGTTTCTATGATTTCATCAATGAAATAAAAGAAGACATGAAGATGTCGCAGCAAGGAGAGGCGGAGGAAATTGTTTCAAAGAAGGGTTTTTGTAGTTCGCCAGTTTGGCAAGTCGGACAAAAAACAAACCACAGTCATCTGTAAAATGTGTAGAGAACCAGTGAAAACCAAGTCTGATAAAAAAAAAAAAAGTTGGTTGTTTTATCATCTCAGCCGCTCACACCCGCAGGAGTACGAGCTGTGTAGGCCCCGGCGCGGCTCTCCTCCGAGGAATCTTCGTAAAATATATATATTTTTTCAGTTCTGGGCAGTTTCCCACGTAGTTCAATTGAGATAAAAATGCTGAGGGGCCAGAAACTTCAAAGTGATAACTCAGGTTAAAGCAGGAAACGGGGGCGG
>NW_015151548.1:59836-62744 GCF_000732505.1 Cyprinodon variegatus | reverse complement strand
GACAGATGAAGCAGAATTAGCCCTGAGCATTTTACTCCCCCTGGTAATCTGACACTTAGGCTACGTTCACACTGCAGCCTGAAGTGACCCAAATCCGATTTTTTTTTGCCCATATGAGACCTGGATCTGATCCTTTAACGGCAGTCTGAACAACACAGATCCGATTTTTCCCAATGCGACCCAAAACACTTGGCTATGTGGTCCTGAATCCGATACGAATCTGATCTTCTCAAATGCAACCTGTGTCTGAACGGCCAGGTCGGATTCACGTGAAGTAAACAGAGAGCACGCTGGCCTGTGATGTCATGCGGGACACTTGTGTTGTATGACTTCAGTTCACACAGGAGATCACATACAAGTCGCATATATTTGGAAATATAAATGGCAACGCAAAAAAAAATAAAATAAAAAATCGGATTTCACAAAAAACAAATCGGAATTGAGCATCAAGGCCTGCAGTGTGAACGCAGCCTAAGACAGGGGGAGCCTTTAGTCGTCACGCTGTTTAAAAGCAGGTCTGCTTTCCTTGGTTTTCTGTTCTCACCTTCTATGTGGCAGATCTGGAACTCTTGTGTGTAAGGCAAAGTGGAGATGTAGATTTTTGCTCCAGAGTTCTGCTTCAAGAAACTTACATATCTCCCTTGCTTCCCAATCAGTCGCCCTACAAGATGCTGAAACAAGAAAGCAAACGGGTCATTAGGAGCCATGCATACATGCCCAATGAAATGAGAAAACCTTTTAGAGAAATTATGAACTGAAAATCTCTAGTCTACCACAAACTGATTCCAGACGGGTCATTTTTAACCCTCTGAAGGAGGATCCTTCCATGACATCAGAGCAGCAGAAGCACAGAGATAGATGGTAAACCTTCCAACCTGAGGAAACGCTCCACTAAGTTTCAGAAATCCAAAGACCCTGAACTCGCTGGATGGGTTCAAGACCCCTGAAACCCAATTAGGGTTGGCTGATTGCGTTTCCAGCAACCTGATAGCTTTCTGCTGAAGGAAGAGTTGGAGCCAGATCTTTAACAGAAAAACTTGTCCCATTCTCCAGCTGAAAGGTTTTCCCACTGCTCAGGAAACAAGCGTCACTGGAAGCAGAGAGACTTCCGTTCTGATCCATTCAGCGCCAGAAAATCAGCTTAGACTATGTTCTTAGTCTTAACTTAGCTTAGACTAAGTTAAACAATCCACTGGACTTTGGTTCCAAGTTTGAAGATGATTCGTTTCCATCCAGGAAGCTTTTTAAATTCAAAATGTCAGAAATAGCGTTGAGTTTGAGGCTTTATAGAGCCTTGTTTTTGTTTAGAAAATTGAAATTGACGGGTCCACCCCTTTGGAATGGGGGTCGTTTGGATTCTTTTGTTAGCCTGTAATACCCCATACCTGTCTATGTCTCTGAACGGGGGGTCTTTAAAGTGAATTGTTGGTCTGGCTGAATAGGTGGGGTCTTCTGTTCCCCTGTAAATGGGATTAGAAGCATTGCAGGTGAACAAAAGAAGCCAAACAAAGTTAACTGGCCTCCATGATATCTGACTAAAACCAGTAAATTCTAGTTGTAGACAGCTGGTGTTACACACTATTTCATTAAGCATCTTTTCTGCCTCAGTTCCAACTCCAAGGATCACCTGTTGGCATCCAGTCTACGGTTCACCTTTATCAGAGCAAAAGAACCTGGAATCCAAAACCCATCAGTGGATAAAAGAAACAAAACGTACTACAAATATGCAACAAACCCATTTAGGGCTGCAGCTAACTATTATTGCACAAATCGATTAATCAAATGATTCTTTTTCTCGATTAATAATCCGATAGCCGAAGGTCCCTTAAAGATTTAAAATAAAAAAGTTTAAAAAAAAACCACTGGAGTTTGTTTTCCAAGTTTGAAGACGTTTCTCTTCCTATCCAGAAATCTTTCTCAATTCAAATTCCTTAAAGAAGAATATTTACCAAATTAAACAAAGTGAAAATAAAACTTTTCCTCTTAAGTTCTGGATAGATCATATACTAAAATGTTTTTGTCTGAAATGGAAAATGTTAATTTTTTTTTTTTTTACAATTTTGTTATATTTTCTGCTCTAAGTGGGTTTCTTTCAGCATGTCTTACAGTCGCTATACTCCGGCTAACAATCGATTAATTACTTGATTATTTCAATAAGCGATTACCACAAGAACTCCATTATTTTGACAGTTCTGAGAATTTAAAGGGCAAGAACCTTATTTACTATAATCATATGTTGCTCATGTTAATTGACGTTTCCTGTTTCTATATTTCCTTCATTTTCACTTAATTTATAAAATATAGATGTAAAAAATATTAATTTGACCTCGTTCTCTCGCAGCCACCATTTTGGCGACTATTAGATGCATTGTAAATTCTTCCTGCGGTTGATTGACATTTGCTACTGTTGCCTAGCAACCAACATTCTACCTAGAACTCTTTGGCTAATTCGGAAAAATGGCTTTCAGAAAAAATGTAGCCACGAAAAAGGCTTTAGAAATGCTTCAAAATCAATGATGATCGAGATTCGGGTGGAAATCGATGAGGACGACTGGGTAGGAAGTGGCTGTATAACATGGATGCATAAACACCTCATTTCATTTCAGGGTTAAATTCAGTTAAAAGTAACAGATTATAATTAAAAATGTCTCTGGACCTTTACTGGTTGTTGATCTTCATTATTCGGACCTCGCTGATTTTTAATTGGTGACCCCTGACCTAGAACCATTTCAGTCAATGACATCATCACTACTCTTTCGTTCCATTGGGAAAAATGTCACCAGTCAAACCGATGGCCAGTGGGAGTTGTAGTGGTATCTGAATTCTGGGAGTCCTAATGTTAACCCGATTCATTGCTTTAGTCAAAAATCATTTGTATTACATACACAGCAAAGATAACGAGCATTTC
>NW_015151548.1:57857-59157 GCF_000732505.1 Cyprinodon variegatus | reverse complement strand
CATGTTAATTGACGTTTCCTGTTTCTATATTTCCTTCATTTTCACTTAGTTTAATTTATAAAATATAGATGTAAAAAATATTAATTTGACCTCGTTCTCTCGCAGCCACCATTTTGGCGACTATTAGATGCATTGTAAATTCTTCCTGCGGTTGATTGACATTTGCTACTGTTGCCTAGCAACCAACATTCTACCTAGAACTCTTTGGCTAATTCGGAAAAATGGCTTTCAGAAAAAAATGTAGCCGCGAAAAAGGCTTTAGAAATGCTTCAAAATAAATGATGATCGAGATTCGGGTGGAGGGGGGGAATTGATGATGACGACTGGGTAGGAAGCGGCTTAGATGTTGACAGCGACTCCGAGGATGATCGCCCACCCCCCCTGGCAAAATGCAGACGAATCAGTCACCCATCGATTACTAAAGGTGATGTGTGGGAAATGTTCGGGGGTAATAAATCAATTGTAATTTCAAACCTTGAACCAGTGTAGTAAAATAGTCTTATTTTACTGATTTATTTTTAATACAAATTTGGACTAGCCTTATAAACCAGACTAAATGGGAGATTAAATGTGTAATTTAGTCTGACCAAGATGAATGAGACATCAGAAGATTGTTGATGAGAACAACCTGTTGATTATCAAACCATGTCTGTGCCTATTGGCCAACGCTCTGACCAATGAGCGCAACTGACGGTGACGTAGGAAAGGCAACAGCTGGTGGGGGAGTGTAAACAAACAGCTTGTGGGTAAAATGGCGAATACGTCCTTAAAAATGAATGAGAGTAGAGCCTCTTCCTGCTCACGTTTCAATGAAAACCCCAAGTCTGATCCTTCCAAAACTGATTCCAAAGCTGAGTCAAACCAGAAATGTTCAATAGTTGCTGCCATCTTCCTTGTGCTTTCTCCAGTGTCGCCCAGCTTTGTCGTCACGCCCTCAAAACCCCGCCCGCTTTGCATCTAGTAATTCAAAACACATCTCTGCGTTGTGATTGGCCAGCCAGTTCTAGGGCCTGGGGCATTGATCGAGGCTAGACCACTGGCAGGCAAAAATGATTTTGGCCGCTGGAGGGTGGGGCTAATTTACGAGGCTAAATTTGGACCACGCATAACAAATAAAGGTTGTAATAACAATACAGCTTTTAAAATATATATATTAGACCTATTTTAAGGTCTACATATCCACAATGGGTTCTTATCACACACCATAATAGAGGTCACGGATTAGTGGTCCACGGTCCCGATCCGGACCCACCTGCTGGCTAATCCAGACCCAACCCGATTTAAAACATTTATAAATTAC
>NW_015151548.1:54606-57653 GCF_000732505.1 Cyprinodon variegatus | reverse complement strand
CCTTGATATGTGCTTGAGAATGGCTTAGTCTCCGGTTAAACCCAGGTTTAAAGCCTTGCAGGGCAGCATAAAGCCCACTGCCAACATTAAGACAGAAAAAAGAAAGAAGATAAACAGTCAGTTCAGGTGTTTTAAAATATGTGAATCAGGAAGTTGTCCATTTACCAAACTGAACGATTGTTTTCTAATTCAAAAAACACTTTAGATTTTAAAATGTAAAAATGTCTTCTTTTTTTTAAATATTTTTATTTATTTAAAAAGTCAATGTATAACATTGATGCATAAACACCTCATTTCATTTCATTTCGATCTTCATTATTCGGACCCCACTGATTTTTAATTGGTGACCCCTGACCTAGAACCATTTCATTTGATGACATCACCACTACTCTTTCGTTCCATTGGGAAAAATGTCACCAGTCAAACTGATGGCCAGTGGGAGTTGTAGTAGTATCTGAATTCTGGGAGTCCTAATGTTAACCCGATTCATTGCTTTAGTCAAAAATCATTTGTATTACATACACAGCAAATATAACTAGCATTTCATCAGTGCCATCATTATTAAAAGCTACGATGCAACTATAAAAAGTGTTTGTTAGACACATGTCATATCAAGTTCCCCAGAGATACAGAAGGGCACATTAGGACTAGATTATGTCGACACATTAAAGTATTAATGAGGGAGAAGAGGTAATGGCATCAAATCGCCGCTTTGACTAACCTTTGGGACCTCAATCTCCCAGATGACGAGTTCCGAGGAAGAAGAGGCGGCGTTGTTGACTTGGGACTCGCAAACACCCATAGTGCAGCCACTGTCCACAGAGTCCATACTGTTGACATCAGAACCTACAGACAGAAGGCGTCATCACATTTACCGTTAGAACACATCAGATCAGAAACATTGATTACATATTGAGCTAATTTAGAGGCAGGGAGGCATGATGGGAGGCCATCACATGAATCTGACCACACAGAGCCGTGAAGAACTATTGCCTCCTACTTCTAAGAGGGTCGTAATCCAAGTAGGTTTACTATGTCAATGTGGTTACTGTTACTAACATCAAAGTATTTTGATTCTTTACAACGCAGATTGGAGAGGTAACTACTTAGATTCACACAAAAACATTCCAGTCTTCAAACTAGTTTATCTGCACAGGAAGAACTGAAACTACCAGAGAAAAATCCCTCTGAGATGTTTCAACACTGAGTGTTAGGATAAACCTACTGAACACAGATAACAGCACCAACATTTTGCATTTATTGTTCAGGTTAGATCGCCATGGACTATCCATCCAGGAAGCAAAAACACCTGTATGGAGATAAGCCACTACTGTTCCATTTTAAGCGCCAGAAGAAAGAAGCTGGATCCGAATACAGCAAATCACCAAAGACTCTAAAGTAAAGTGGAAGAATGTTTGCAATGATAAGTGCTGTCTAAATATAGCTTGCAACAAAGAAGGAGGTACCATTATGCTACGTTCACACCGCACGCACTTTCAGCAACAGAAGTGGCCGGTTTACATGTAAAGTCAATGGTTGACGCACATCAAAAGGTCCTGCAGCGCATCTAGAGCAGGAGGAGCTTTGCTTTAACTTCTGAGGATCTGACGAGCTTCACAAGCAGCAGCTGTTAGAGTTGGAAAAATTTAACTTTTGCTGCTGGATGCGCCACATCAACCAATCAGAGAAGCTGATCTGGGAGCTGGCAGGGAGACAGACAGCACTGCTGATGCAGAGCGCTATGATCGCTCCTCTGAAACAGTTTATTAGCACCTAAATTAACTGAAAATGCCTAAATCTGCTGGAAAAACGTGTTCACTTTTATTATCCTGGTGCCTGCGGTTTGTACCACATACCTGAAAAATACTAACATCTACTTCCAGCCGCCACAAAAAGTGGGGGTTAAGGCCTGAGGCAGCTGCTGCTGGGGATTCCCAGTGACAGCGCACCGTCGGTATGTGGGGGTCTGAGCGACTCCGGCAGAGAAATAATACTTTTAGGCAGGATCATAATCCGGATGAACTGACTGCAAAGACCATGTTTTCAGGGGGACTTTCTCACTTAGAAATATATGATCACAGCAAATATAGCAAAGCAGCTCTGTGCCACTGAACAAAGGAGCAGCAGAAGCATCAAACACATCTTGACAACCTTTACTGGACAGGCTTCAGGAGCATCAAAGATGCTCTTGAAGCTCGTCTGACCTTAATGTGGACAAGCATCAACATGAAGCAACTAAAGCTTTCTTCCTGCTTAAAGCGCGTGCGGTGTGAACGTAGCGTTAGGACGATGGAGGCATCTATCATTGTTCCTTTAACAAAACAACCTGGAAACGTTCTTATCACTGATCTTTATTCACTGGATTGCTGATAGACCTGCCACCATCTTGGTAGTCCCCACTTTCACTGAGTCGCGCCATAAAACTACCTTTAATGTAATGTTATCATAAAAATGTTATCAATACATGTATATACCATATACATAAATGATTTTGTGGGGTGTGCTGTGGAACAGTAATAATATCTGACTATAGTATTATTTTGCTCCATTAATATACTTTGTCATAATGTTGCTGCTATTGATTTGCATAATATCTTATATTACTTGATTTATACACTTCATACTGACTATGAATGATTATTTTTTTTTAATCTTAAATGACTAATCTACTGATGCTATGAAACGGCGTGTGTGAAAGTGATTACTTTTTAAAAAGCAGCCTGAAAATGAGATCATCATCGTTTTACAATGCATTAGAGCACATATTGTTTACATTCCAACTGGTAGGGAGTACCAATATGGCGGCCTGTAACTTCACAGCACTGTGTACTACCAACTGCCTATCAGCAATCCAGTGAATAAATAGAGATTAGGGATGCACGATATAATCAGCCCCCTAACGGTATCGGCCTTAAAACTGAATATCGGACATCGGCCACCCCACCGATATTTAATCAGCTTCTGAGTTTCTAAAGTCTGGAAAAAAAAAAAAAAATACTACTTCTTCTTCTTCCTCAAAAACTTCTTTTTTACAGACTTAAAAACTT
>NW_015151548.1:46819-54027 GCF_000732505.1 Cyprinodon variegatus | reverse complement strand
CCATATTTTTATATGTTGATATATTGACGCGGTATCGATCTATTTTACTAACAAAATCCCACAAGAATTTGCAAAATATCACGAGAGTTTGTAACAGAACGATGAAATTTAACGAGATTTTGAAAGTAAAATAGATCGATACCGTATTTGAGTATATTATTTTTCAAAGTGTCAGAAATGGATAACAAAACTGCTATTTTCAATGACTACTTATTTTTGTCCAGCTTTAACATATCGATATCGGTTATCGGCTACATGAGTTTTAAAATATCGGCATATCGGATATCGGCCAAAATCCCAATATCGTGCATCCCTAATAGAGATCAGTGGTTCTTATCTAATGCTAAGGAGCTATGAGGACTCCCATAATCCTTTGCAGCGCAGAAGGTGGGGCAAAGACCCCCAATTTAACAAGAATACATTTTTTCTTCACATGTTCTCTGGAGCACGTGCTAACGGGCGTATTTCTATCTTCTGGACCCTGATTGTTCACCTCTGAACATTCGATCCTTTATAAGGCTCCTCTTAAGTTAAGCAAACAGTCACTAGCATTAAACTAGCATTAGTTTTCAAACCACTAAATCCTTAGAAGTTCAACAAAGCAAAAGTAACAGGATGATTAGAATCCTTCCTCACCTCCAGACTGATCTGTATCCAACTCGCATGTCCCATGTGCTCCGTTCCTCAGGCCGTCCCCATTTACGCCCTTCATGTCACACACTGCATCAGGCGGTTCTTCTGTCTCCTTTGCGACGCTCCCGGCTGCGGCCGGAGGCTGCCGGCCGTCCTGCGCAGACGGAACCTTGAACGCGTCGGCTGGGTTCTCTAGCGTGCTGCCCTGCAGGTCTTCGCTGCTGATTCCCTCCTCAGAGTGGCATGTGCTGCAGGCAGAGTCTTCAGCCAGCGCCGCCGCCTCCTCACTTCTACATTTAGAGAGCAGCGCTGGATGTCCTTGGCGTAACGCCGTTGGCCAGGCCTCGTTCTGTGCACTGTTGGTTTTCTGAATCCGGGTCTCAACATTTGCCCATTCTTCGACCAGAGAGCAAACTTTCAGCTCTCCTTCAGATTCTTTCTCTGTTGCCTTGGTGAGCTCTCCATCTCCATGTGAGAGACCATCATCAAGGGAGGCTCCTGTTGTGGAGTTGAGCTGGGGGCATAGAGTGCCACTGGCCAGAGCAGCACTGCTTCTACTACTGGGTTCCTCGTTTGCTGTAACCTCACAGCTCGTAGCGCCAAGCACTTCCTGGGTGGCTGCAGAGAGGACCTCGGTTATAAGTCCGGCTGCCAGGAGCTCCAGATTATTCATTTCTTCAGTGTTTCTCTCTACTTGTATCTCAGCTGAGCTAGCTAATGAGGTGGTGGTGGCCTGGGCTCTGGAGGTGGGGATGTTGGGGGTGCTGGTGAGGATGTGATTGTGTAAATCCTGTATTTGCAGGGGATTCTCCAAAGACTCTTCATCTGAGGCCGTCGCTCTCAGTGTTTTGGTAGACGTAGCTATACAAACAATCTCCTCTTGTGGATTTACAGTGCTGTGATGGGTAGCAACCTCACCTTCTGGCTCTGGCCTTTCTGCATCTATAGTGTTTGTGGAGGATCTGGTGTCTTTGGATGAGGATGAGGGTGCGGCGTTGGACGGCAAAGCAGCTTCCTCCGATGCTTCTGGAAGAAGGTCTAAATCTTTGGCTGGGCATTTCTCTAGCTTCCCAATTAAAGCGGGGGCTGAATCAGTGTCCGGGTCTTCATGGGGCGTCTCTGCCAAATCCTTGTTGCCAAATGTTGGCGGAGTTAAATTTGACAGAGCATGAGCTTCTGCGGGTGCTAAGCTAGCATCATTACCTCTGTGTTCCTGTGAAGATGTTGCTTCAGCGTCTTGCAGTTGAAAGGGGGAAATAATTTCATTTTCTTTATTCTGGTTGCTGAGGTTTGGAAAGACGGCGCTCTCCTCCTCATACAGCAGGCCATTGCTGCCTTCTACGTGAGAGTCTTTAAAGCTCACAGGACTTTGAGAGACCTCTGAGCTCTGGCTGTCGATCCGTTCTTTCTTCCTCGACGTGTACCACCACCAGCCAATAAGTACAAGTACTCCAGGCAATGTGTAGGGAACAACAGAGCGGAACCGCACTGGCATTTCCTCAAGACGCCAAACACTCACCTGAAACAAGAGAAAGTTATGTTAGCAACGACTGAATTGATTTGGTTTCATTTAGAGAAGTAAACTTATTATATCAAACAGCTTATGAAGGCATCTCAGATTTGTTTTTAGTGCAAACATCGGGACAGCCTGGTTAGAATATTTTCTATCTGAGGAAAGCAGAGTGCATGGGCCTCTAGGGAAAGGCAAACAAAAAAAATACTTTGACTGCAGAGCAACAGGTCAATAAAGAGAAATATATTGTCCTTCTCAGTTTGTTCTTTAAAATGGATCAACTGGGCTGCTGGCTCAAAATGTTATAAATCATAATCACCATTATAAATGATAAAGTTGGGTCTCTTTTAAAGTGTTTAGTCTTGTTTTGTATGTACTCTTCATCCTGTTAGATATCAAAAGTAACCCCCAGATTCCACATCCTTCGTCACCACCCCGCCCACGTACGTCATGAGCAGTACTTGTCTGTCATGTTAGTCAATCAGAACTGTTCCACATCCACCGCTACTCCTCCGCACGCCGCCGTCCACGTAAGTCTTCTCCGTCCATCACCGTCAAAATACGAGCCGAGCTATTTCTTTACTCCGCTCCGGTCAAAATCCGCAATCGCACCAAGCAGCAAAAAGAACGTAGAGAAGATCCAGTTTGTCAAATTAAAATATAGCAACGACAGATCGGTAAGTACAAATTAGAGCATAATTCTTATATATTCCCAAAAAATAAGATTTAATTTAGTTTAATTACATGATTGGATGCAAGCTACTGATACTTCAACGTATCAAGAAGCAGATTTCTCATATCCATCAAATTATTTTATACCAAGATGCGTAAAAGTTTAATCAAATCCAGTCACAACGACTTCTAAGACCGAATCTCAAAAATTCTAAAGAAACTTCTTGTGGCAGGCATGGATGAAGAGATGCTGAGTTTGGAGCTAAAGAACAAACATAGTTCACAATAAATTCCACAATAAATGTCCACCCTTAGATGGTGCTCATACTGTCATTTACAGCCCCCTGGAGAGGAAATCAACAAAGACAGGCTGTGTCAGAACGTCCGCCCTATCCCCTCTGTAGGTCACTATATGGGGCTACCCCATTTTACACGAGTGTCTGAATGGGCAGTGGATGAAAACTCGTGGACTCAAAATTTCCCACAATGTCCGTCCACAAGTAGTGTGCATCCATGGTCACTAGATGAACAGATATCCCAGAATGCTTTGCAAGAGCCCCTTATCTCTAAGCATTATGGGATTTGTTTTAGGGGCGAGAGAAAGGAAAGATGACGGCGGCACCACTAGGCCAACAGGAGCGAAAAACAGTGGTGATCTGTCCGAAGAGTCATTTAACCGAGTGTACTGGGTTTGTTTCCATAGCAACCTGGCCAGAAACGGACAGCCAGCTTTATGAAAGCCAAATAAAGCCAAACATAAACCGTACATTTTTTTTTTGTTCTTTTCGGGACGATTCTCGAGTTGTGCGAGAATTTTTCGATCAGGCCGACTTTCAGCCTGATGGTGCGTGGTGTACGTGTACAGGGGGTAACGAGGAGCGATCAGCTTCTAACGACCACCTTCCGATCAGGTATCGTAAGGTCGGGAGAAAATTAAACATGTTTGAAATTCAGTCGGCCGTCTTAAGGTGGTCGTGGGCAAATCGCTCAGCGGGCAAACAAGGATTCTTCTTCTTCCTCTCAGACGAAAACACAGCAGCATGGCGGGGGTGCAATGATTGAAATGGAGTTCTTTCTATAAAACTGACAGACCGTAGTAGCCCTGTGCTCAGCCACATCTTTGTCCAAATACAGCGTCGCGTTTTACTTTTTAGGGATTTCAACACAAAATTGAACAAATTGCCAAGGCAGCACGTTTCACGATAGTGAACTTTTTATTCCTCTTCTACTCGTTTGATTCACAGACGAGTCCGAGTAGCGCCATGTCACTGCGGAGCTGAGTCCCACCTGGTTTTTAGTCGAACAGTGTGAGCAGGTAGATCGCATCAGAGCGTCGGGTCGCACAGTGTGAGAACAAACATCGTGAGCTGGGAACTTTTAAACTCTGCGGTTTTGCTGTGCAGTGTCAGCTGTAGCTGCTAAAATGATCCAGCTTAAGCCACACATGGCCAACTTAGCCAGTTTCGTCAAGCCCCTCTCAGTTTAACACACCTGGATCAAAGGACAGTTGAGATAAATACATTTAAAAGTTTCAGGACACTAACTCCATTCCACTCAGTGGAGTTTAACACCCTCCTCCTACAGAGACTCCTGTTAGCCTCCCTGATGGGCAGACAGGCTACTATCAGAGCCCCACGCAGCTTAACACTGTGGAGTTAAAGCTGCTATCATGCACCTGCTCTCACACTGACAGCACTGTTTCATTTCTCCAGAATATTAAAACATGATTCCTCCTGATTTGCTTTATCAGAAACTCCAGCACTGAGGTGAAGACATCAACATTGACCTGGATCAGACCAACTACGGTAATAGACAGCTGTCTGACAGGCTGCTACGTTCAAGTACATCCCAGCTGCGCTGAAATTCAGACCACTACCCGGACCAACATCAGAGAGGAAGGGCCTGAAGGAAAGGGGGTGGGTTTATTTAGCAAATATGAGTTTAGCATTTATATGAAGTAGAAAGTTCTCATATCGGGGATTAATAAACTACTAAAACTGTAGCTTTATACCGTTTTTTTCCAATAAAATCTTAAAAAATAACTTATGGAGGTTGGAAATGACCTAATTACAGCTTCCAGACTCGTAATTCAGTCTGTAACATATTACCAGTTGATGGTATAAAAATGAAACCCTTGTTTGCTGATGAAGAATATTCAGTCATCCAGGTCATGGTTCTTCAAAAAAAAAAGTTAACAATCCACTAGACTTTGTTTCCAAGTTTGAAGACTTTTCTTAACTTTTTTGGAAACCCTCGTTTGTTCTTCTTCTGGATGACAAATGTCACTTTCATTTTAAGACCATTCATTATATAAACACTGCTTTTGTCTACACAGTCAGAGATGCAGTTATACCTTTAGGATAAGAGGGGGCGGCCTGCAGAAAGCTGCCCAAAAACACAGACTCTCATTATGTAGAATGACGTTTTAAATAGGGGTATAACACAGACTTTTGGGGAAACCCCCCACATTTTTACCTAAAGAATAACTTAAAGAGCAGCTGGACAGAAACCTTGCAGTTGGAAACCAAAAAACGATTCAGCAGGTTTGTTCATTTTTAAATCGCTTTAAAAAATTACTTTGCAGGAGTCATGAATGGAGTCATCTCTAGTTTTTAACCCTTTCTAATATAAAACACTTTCAAAGTATTCCTTTCCTAGAGGCATTTCACTTTCAAATACAAAATAGTGAAGTTCACTGTGAACTCACAGTAAATAGACCTCACATTACCAACACCTGGTTTTATTGGCCTGATCCTGTGACCCGGCGTTATACTGGTCACCTGCAAAATCAGAAACCTAAAAAAAAAGCAGGTTGGAGGAAAAGGAAAAGCAAAAAAAAAAGGGAAACACAAAGAAGGGAGCAAGATAGGAAAGATATGAAGGATACTAGAGGGAGGTGGGACACAAGGACACTACAAAGAAATGAAGGGAATGAGGAGAGAAACATAAGGTTAGAGGTAAGAAACCAAACTTTAAAGGAAGGGTGGAAAGGAAAGAGAAACCAAGGACACAATGAGAAGCAACAGAAAAAGTTTGGAAATATAATTCAATATTATCTGTCCTTAACTCTCCCAGAAACCATCTCACTAAAGATTTCCGACATGATCCCCTCCAGTAACTTCACACTGAATGAATTAAATAACTGAGGGAAGATCTGGACTCATAGAAAGGAGAAAAAAGTCAGCAGGTCCGAATGTGAGCACATAAAGCCGCCTGGTGCATGGCAGGCCTCCAGCCTGTGCTCCTCCTGTGGAGGGTCTCCTCCAGGAGAACAGGGAGCAAAGTGACAGCTGAGGAGGCCACACTTCTGCCCACAACACATGACATCAGTAGAGGTGACACGCAATCCACATCCACTCAACTCAACCCGGACGGTTTGACCTTCCCATCGCAGCCACACGACCCAGCCCACAGGTTCAACTAAGCAGAGGGCACGTGCGTGCTGCACGCGGGTTAACGACTTTCCCCGAGCAGGCCTCAGCCCTGCTGCTAGCCACCAGAGCTAGCATGATAGCACACGGCGTCTAGCGGCTACCTGCTAACCTTGGGATCGAAACATATTCACGCGGTGGCTAGGATAGGTCTGAGCTAACCAGACAAAGTCCGGCTCTTTAAGTTTCATAACGGGAGCGCAGCTAAAGCGCCCCGCTGACAGCCAGAGGGAACAGGCTGTCCGTTCAATGACATGAGCACACCGCTCCAATTCCCCTACAGAGTCGGCTTGGAGCAGCCTGCGACGTTAACTTCACACTATCGCTGGAGTTAGCGCTCTCCGCTTCCAGTGCAACAACAATGTCAAATGGACAGAGCGAACAAGGAGACATGCTAAAACTGCTCCGTGCAGCCGGCTGGGAAACATGGCTGCCTCTTTACTTACAGTGTTTTAAGGTCCTCGATGCTGCCACGATGGGAACAAAAATTGTCAGAATGTTTTCAATCGCGCTCCTGATCTCCCCACGTGTTAACCGATCTGCCTTAGTCTGTAAAAACAGTCCAAACAGCTGTTCAAATCTCGCGATACTCGATTATGTACTCTCGCTTCAGGCGAGAGTGCTCCTTCCCCTGGAAGGAGACTGCATAAAAAAAAACTGCACACAAGTACTATTAATAGACATAAACTGCATATGGGCAAGGCACATAAAATAGAACTAATCCTAAATTTTACAGTCTAAGATGAGCTGAGATTGGGTTCTTAAATAAATAAAGGAAATGAGGAAAGTTCATAAACACATGACAGCAGACTGGAATTATGTGCCTTGTGGTGCTGTAATCTTAAACAGACATTTTTTGCATAAAGGAAAATCTAAACTCTACGGAAGAGGATTAGGGTCACTGGAAAAAAAAAGTTAACTGATTTTTACATTTTATTTCAGTTTAGTATGGGGGAAAA
>NW_015151548.1:42462-44240 GCF_000732505.1 Cyprinodon variegatus | reverse complement strand
ACTGATGAACTGTAAGTTATATGAACACGAAAGGGAAGAATTAAAGAGAATAGTTAGAAGTATAGGGCATGAATGGAATCTTAAAGGAATATTAGGAAATGAAGGAAACATAACAGATATTCATAAACTAAGGAAAGCATTGTTTATGTATCTTAAGAATACAAAATAAAAAAATAGAATCTAATAGATGTGAAGTAACGCTACTACACACTCATGTACAGTAGGTGGCGGTATGCACCTTAAAGTTGCTTGTGATCCGCCATAATAGAAAAGAAGAAGAAGAAGAAATCATACTACCTTTTAAAAATGTACTATGTTGACATACTTAATAATATGTCAGCAACACAATGACAGCATACATTATCATACTGACATTATTTTTGCTGCTATTTAAAGAAATAATATTCTATATTTTATTCAAATTCTCTGCCTTATGAAGCAGGCATGTTTTGCTCCTCATTTGATAAATAACTGATAAATTATTAACTCAGTGTTCTTCCTGTGGCTAATTAGATTTACTATCATAAAATCAATAACAATAACATTAACATCTCAGAGAAAAACTTTTTAGCCGCAAAAGAGAAGGGTGGGGACTAAACCACTGATGTGCTCTGCTTTTGTTTTCTGATCGATGGGGCAGTTTTGTGGAGTATTTTTGTAATTTCATAACCACTGACAGGAAATGCGTAACTCTGCATATTTCTAAATCATGAGTAAACAATTTTTCCAGACTAGGTAGGATTCCCGTAGGCCTGTGGAGCACCATTTTTCTCCACTTTCCTAGAATTTTGCTTCAGAATGCACAGCTCTGCATTAAACCAGGGAGCAAGCTTTCTATAATTAATTAAACAATCAAAAGACTTTCCCTTTTAAAAGAATACACCAGAAATGATATCCATACATTGAGAAATAAATATCTTATCTTTGCTATTACATCAAAACATAAAGAGATTCATTTCAAAAACTTAAATTTATCCTTCCAACCTATTCATATGCTCCAAATTTAGATTCACTGTAGAAAAATGTCGTCTATGTGAGCAAGATGAGGAAAAAACAACTGAACATTTCTCTTTTTTTTATTGTAGTAAATCCCAATCATTTTTATCCTCAATTCATAACTGGTTACACTCTAAATCCTTACGCACTTTTTCTCTCCCCCTTCTCAATGAAAGTTGATATTATATTCCAAGATAAACAAATATAATTTATGATTAATTATATAAGTATTAAGGTCAAATTTTTCATACACAAATGGGGAGATGCACGGCCACTGTGGAGGGGACCGGGGCACAAATCATCATGTTGCACTTGGCTTCCTGGGAATCCAAGGAGGCTGTTTGGAAAGCAGCAAAGGCATTATCTTACCTGCAACAAAAGACCTGCGTTTCAAGAAGGATGTTTCCAAAGGTGACAGAGAGAGACAACTAAAGCGGTGGCCACATGTAAAGAGGGACAGAAATGTAACATAGACAGCTTGCTTTGTGGGAGGACGCATGTTTATTGTTGAAAAGGCAGTGATAATCATAAATGACTTGCAGTGCTTTGAACAAATTCAGATCAGTCTGAACTCTTGTACTGCAATCAATGGACAGAGATTAACCATTAAGAGTGAGCTTAAACATGTATAGTAAGAACTTAACGTTTGGCTAAGACCATGTGAAGTTCCTTTGAGTAAAACATTATTTTATGTGGTGCTGCAGGTGTTAATGTAATGTCTCAGAAAGACGAACCAAGGATTCAGGCAAGGCAGACCATGAAATACTTAAAAGGGAACGCCG
>NW_015151548.1:38682-40537 GCF_000732505.1 Cyprinodon variegatus | reverse complement strand
CCTTCTCTAAGGTCTAAGGCGCGCTCGATTTGCTTACCCATTCGGTCTCCGCCAGTCACGTGACATTTGTTGCTAAGACGCCATTTTAGGTGGAAAAGGCGTAGTGTAAACAACCGCAGCATAGCTAAACGAAGTACTAAAGGCCCGTTTACATAGCAGCCTGTCCAAGATAAGTCATTACAGTTAACATAAACCTGAAAACAGGGGCGGATTTATTGATAAATAAATATAAGTATTTCGTGCGCACGATAAACTTTTTGCGTGGCCACGAAGTAGTATTTCGTGCGCACGTTATACTTATTGCGTGGCCGCGAAATACTACTTCGTGTGCACGACATACTACTTCGTGGCCACAATTAAAAATTTTTTTTGACCATGTCATCAGAGGGGCTCCGTAATCCTCACCCATATGAGTTTTGTGTCATTGGGAGCTGTTCCGAAGATATTCGGTTTTGTTATATCCAAGCAACCTCTTCCTATGGGCAACGACTTAAAAGCACAAACTAAACTGTTCATAGTTTATCATTTATGATACGCCAGCATTCATAAAATGTGGGCGAATCACTGTCCCCCAGACATCCTTGGTTATATTTTTTATATTTATATTATTTAAAAACAAAGCGGAGTGTGGTGGCGGCTGCAGCGGCAAGGGCATCAGAGGCAGGAACATCTATCGGAGAAACACAGGTTAGTGACTACAATAATCTGATGGAGGATGATTAATAGTGTGTGAGTCACTAACCTGGTTTGACAGTTCAGTTCGTGCCGAGAGAACGAGGATTTTTCCAACCGTTGATGGAACAGAGGCAGCGGACGCTGCCAGAGAGTTTCAGACACAAAATCCTAGAAGGCTGTAGAGCTGAGATCAGATCAGCTGACGAAGGAAGGCAGAATCCAAAGACAGGCCAGGCACATAGATCAGACAGGGTCAGGCAGACTAAAAGGTCCATATATAGAAGCGGATCAGGATCAGGCAATCAGAACACTATAGAAACGCTAGAGAACTCTCAACACCAAAGACTCAAGAATAATCTGGCACTGATGGCTGAGACGAAGAAATTTAAATAGAAGCAAGAGCAGGTGGATCAGATGAGCAACTATGTGTAACAGGGCAGAGCTAGACAGGTGAATGAAATGTGCAATCAAGCCAGCCATCAGCGCCAAAATCATTACAGCTAATGACCTGTCTCTTTTTGTTTACATCCAGAAAGAGGTCAGCAGGGGTTGCTAGTCAAAACATGAAGCTCTTCCTGCTGAGGATACTGAGGTCTTTTGAAGTGCAGGGGGCGCTCCTAAAGACCTTCTATGACTCTGTTGTGGCATCAGCCATCTTTAATGAAGCTGTCTGTTGGAGCAGTGGCTGGATAATGTCTCCTACCCCATGCATGAAGCTGGTGCTGAACTGGAGAGCTCCTTCAGTGGCAGACTGCTGCACCCTAAATGCACCAGGGAGCGTTATCACAGATCCTTCCTCCCAGCAGCTGGAAGACTTTATAAACCATCACTGTTCTCAACACCTCAATAAGTTACAATCCTGCTTATTTTGAAGTTTCAACCTTAGTCAGTAAAATAACTTGCTGCTGCCATTTTGCACATCTCTGATGTTGCTGCTATTTTCAAATATCCATTACTGTAAAAATGTCCACAGCTGTATTGGTTATTTATTTTCCAGGTGCACAATTTGTTATATATTGTTAAAACACTTTACAGTACAGTATTTTATTGTTTATATTATAACTCTTCACTATTATGTTATTCTTTTACATTTTTTAAGGTCCACATTTGTGTGACCATTTTTTCTATAATCTTTTTGCTGCTGTAAACACCAGAATTTCCCCATTGTGGGACAATAAAG
>NW_015151548.1:34986-37713 GCF_000732505.1 Cyprinodon variegatus | reverse complement strand
GACAGCTGCTCAGAGCTGTTGATGAGCAGTGGAGTGTGGTTAGGCCGGTTCTTCCTGAAGTCCACCATGATCTCCTTCGTCTTCTCCACCTTCAGGATCAGGCTGTTATCTCTGCTCCACCAGCTGCTCCACCTCCTCTCTGTAGTCCAGGTCGTTGTCGTCTCTGATGAGGCCCACCACCGTGGTGTTGTCTGCAAACTTCACCATGTGATTGGTGGTGAACCTGGGGACGCAGTCATGTGTCTTTAGGGTGAAGAGCAGGGGGCTCAGGACGCAGCCCTGAGGGGAGCCAGTTTTTAGGGTGATGACATCAGAGGTGTTCTGTCCAACCCGGACTGAGGTCTGTTGGTGAAGAAGTCTAGCAGCCAATTGCAGAGGGGTGTATTGAAGCCCAGCTGTTCCAGTTTGTGGAATAATGGTGTTCAAGTCCATGAAAGCATCAAGCGTTCGCTCTGGGCATTGGACAGGGAGCGGTAACCGGAAATGAGACTGACTTTAGCATTGAGAGCATTACAAAAAGCTTTCTAAACATGGGAAATAAACTGGAGTCCACGGCAAGACAGGATCTCCTTAGGGATTTCATGAACAGGGAAACCCTTCTTCACCAGGAGTTGAGCAGTCTGAAAAGCTCAATGATGGTTATAAAGCTGGTCATACAGTGAGAAATATAAATCTAGATAAATTCTCCAAATAAAGCTTTTAAATCAATAAAAAGGAATCACCGTTTTCAAAATCTTAATGATTATAAAAAAAATACAAGCAAATGTAAGGAGAACCATAAAAAGTGCAAAGAAAGAATACTGGAGGAAGCTTTGTTGCACAGTTGGAAGGTAGACAGAAATTGATGATAAAAAGAATGAACGGAATAAAAAGAGAGTATGGCTACCCATTCTTAAATGATGGACAAACAATAGCAGTGAGAGGCGAGGAGAAAGCAGAGATGCTGGCTAGAAATTTTATAACAATTCACAGCTCAAATAGTATTAGTGAAGAGGGGAAAAGAGGGAGGAAGAAAACTGTAAGGGAGAATGAAGAGTTACAACAAGAAGAAAACTCTAATGACTTATAAAACAAACCTTTTACAATGATAGAACTAAAATGAGCTCTCCAGAAATCCAAGATGTCAGCACCAGGAAACAATCTGATTTGTTACATAACGATAAACCAACTGAGTGAAGATTAAAAGGATGCATTACTAGAACTATATAACAACATATGGGAGGATGGGAAACTGCCTCAGAGCTGGAAGGAGGCTGTGGTGGTACCAATTCGCAAACCAGGAAAAATATTGTATTAATCTAGGAAATTATCCACCAATTGCTTTAACATCCGAGATATGCAAGATAGTGGAGAAAATTATAAATGAAATGTTAACATACTATATGGAAAAGAAAGGATATGTTTCCAAATACCAAAGTGATTTTAGGAAAGGAAGAAATACAATGGATCAAGCTGTAAGTTTAGAACATTAAATTAGAAAAGGACAAGTACACAAAGAAAGGGTAGTAGCTGTCTTCGTTTTCTTTCCTTTTTTTGTGTGTGTCCTGTCTGGTTATGTGGCAATAAGAATGATTGTCTTGATGCCCAAAAAAGGGGCCAACTGATTTTGCTTTCACATGTGGGGCAGTACAGCTATCACCATAGTGTGTAGACTGATAATGCTTCATTTTGCACCAACTAACCAGAAGCCTGCTGACCTGATGGCACCTTCTGTAAAATGTCTGCCCTGGACATCTCTTCCACTGAGGGTTTGCAGCTGTGCCAACCTCTGCAGCTACTAGTGGAACTAGAGTGAGAAAAGGTGCGAGCAATGTGGGTCAAGTGCACCATTGCTCTGATCAGAGTGCTTAACTTGGAGAAGCGCTCAAAACGTTTGGGCTGAACAATATCTTCAGGGATTTGCACAACGTCACCTGGGGACGTATTTCAGGATCGAGAAGGTCGTAGGTGTGTTTAGACTAAGAGAGGTACAGAGATGGCTTGGTGAGGAAGGCTGGTCCTTTAAGCTATGTCGTGCTGCTGAGAAGAACAGCTGGCACAGAGCGAGAGCCGCAGTCCGCTGGATTCAAGTCCGAGGGTACGTATCTCCACTGTCCAGAGCATGATGAGTGCTGTATGCGTTGGACTCTGTTGTGGACATAGACGTAGAACCTCCGTGTTTGGTTGTGGAGGTACCCTAACACTACCTTGCTGTCAGTGTAGTATACTATGTTGTTGAACATCAAATCCATCTCTGAAGTTATCATCTCTGCCATCTCCAAAGCAAGCACTACCCCACAGAGTTCCAGCCTCGGATTCGTCAAATCAGGTCGAGGCGCAAACTTCGCTCTCCCAAACACAAAGCGAGTCTCTACATGCCCCTCTTGAGATGAGACTCTGATGTATGCCACTGCAGCCACAGCTTTCACTGATGCATCAGCAAACACACAAAGCTCCTTTCGCTGAGCCCCTGATGTAGAAATGGGTGTGTAGACATGGGGATTCCTCTAGGTCTTGCAAAAAGTCTCTCCATTTCCTCCACTCGGCTTCCATATTGTGTGGGAGAAGTGAGTCCCAGTCAAATGCCAGGCTGGTGAGCTCTCTCAAGAGCAGTCTACCCTGAATTGGCGAGCTGTCTGCTTATGGGTAGCCGCCTTAATGGCAACTGGAAAGGTAGGGGACCAACCCAGTTGTTGGCATCATCTTGATGGAACTCCTCATCCATGATTTTCAGAAACTTCCTGTCTT
>NW_015151548.1:28441-34631 GCF_000732505.1 Cyprinodon variegatus | reverse complement strand
TGACCATCGTAGAGACATGAGCTGGTCATTGGCGAGCTGTCTGCTTATGGGTAGCCGCCTTAATGGCAACTGGAAAGGTAGGGGACCAACCCAGTTGTTGGCTTCATCTTGATGGAACTCCTCATCCATGATTTTCAGAAACTTCCTGTCTTCAACTGAGAGTCCGAGTTTGTGATCGTCTGAGGTGCGATTGAAGATTTCTTGACCCTGGCTCTCACTATTGAGAGGTGTCATTGAGCTGCATGCTTGGCAAAGCGCACGCTGATGACGACTATTAGGATTCTCTGCAAACGTTTCTTTCACCTTCATCTGACCGCTGCATGGCTGAAGATAGCTTGTATGACCATTTTCCAACACTGTGGTCTTGAAGCTCTTTACCTCAAGAGGTCTGTTGGTGGATCCAAGACAAACGTTTCCGACAATTACCCACCCCAAATCCAGCTTCTGTGCAAATGGAGAGTTGCCCACACCATTGATCTGGTCCCTGACTTTGTGCACCCTAAGGATGTCCCAGTATAACAAGAGGAGAATGAAGGCGTTGGGATCCAGAGGTGGGATTCCACCTGCAATACACCTCAGGTGAGTGTGGTGGCGGGCAGCTTCTGGCGTAGGTATTTCAGAGCGGTTGCTGGGGAGCTGATCACACTCAACAAGAGTAGGTAGGGAAAGACTCAGCTTCTTGTCTACTGACTCTATGATGAACCCGCAAGCCATTCTTCCTGACATCTCCGCTAGCCCTGCACTTATCTTTAATGTGTATGCACACGAGGATCCCTTGATCTGAAAGATGTTAAAGAACTTGGAGCGAGCAAGAGAGCGATTGCTCTGATCGTCCAAAATGACGTACATTGTCTTGGACTGTTCTTGGCATCCAAAGGGGTACACATTGACTAGGCTGATTCTGGAACATGCTTGTGGGCTTACTCCTTCTTCACACACCTGTGTACACTTTGAAGTTACTTCTTGGCTGTCCGCTTTGTCACCCTCCCCGCCATGGTTTGCTGGGGGAAGAGACGCTTTGGATGAACAAGGGGCTGGACTAGGGTGGAGTGCTGATACGTAAGTATCAATCTCACATTCGGTAAATTTGATTTCAGCTATACAATCTTCAGCCAGGTGTTGACTGGAGGAGCAACAATGGAAACAGATGGAGAACTTCTTAAGGAGCTGCTTACGCTCATTCATTGTCTTGAGTCTGAACCCACGACACTTCTTGAGCGGATGAGGCTTTTGATGGATCGGGTATAGTTTGCTTGGGTTCACTGCACTGCTCTCGTTCTCACTGGTTGACTCTCCAGTAGAAGAGATTTGCGTTTTGTGGACCCCCACAGGTGTTTTAGCTGACCAGTTTGAATAGCCCTTTTTCACATTTGCAGGTGTAGACGAAGAAGCAAAGAGACTAAAACTGGGGTCTGTGCGTGCTTTAGCCTCTGTGAGAACAAACTACTTCACAAACACAGAGAATGGTGGAAAGATGGCAAGATGGGTGCGTTTGTATTTTGAGCCATATGATATCCACTTCTCTTGTATGTTGTGGGGCAATTTCTCCACTATGGGTTGTATGCCTTTGGAAGTGTCTAAGTATGACAGGCCTGGTAGACTGCCATCTAACTTTGCATATTCCAGCTCTGACAGTAGATCTGCTAGGTCATGCAGCTTCCGTGGATCATTGGATGAAACCTTGAGAAAAATTCTCACCTTTGAGAAAAGCGCATGCTCTATAGCTTCAGGTGAGCCATATGTCTCTTCGAGCCATTCCCAGGTTAATGACAATCCGACTGGTGGGTGTCGGATGTTAACGGCTTTGATTCGCTTGATTTGCTCAGCAGAGACCTTGCCCAGATACTTCACAAGAACATCCAGCTCTTCTGTTGCTGACAGATCTAAGCCAGCTATCGCACTCTTGAATGATGCCTTCCATCTCCAGTAATTTATGGGCTGATCATCAAAGGAACTGAGCCCTGAGGATACCATGTGGCTGCGGGCTAAAAATTTAGCAAGATCACTGGTGAGATTGAAAGACTGGTAATCTGTACGGTCAGGCACTCTGAGGCTAGAACGCCACGCAGCAGGTACAGGTGGAGGACCATTGCTTGAATGAGGTAGTGGACTATTACCTCTCGGGGCGCTTAGAAGAGGAGGTGGGCCATAATCAGTAGCTGTGTGATTTATTGGTGTTTGTAGATCTGTAGCAGCACAGAGATTTGGCATGCTATCTGCATCTACATTCCTCATCTGATATGGTGTGGCACCTGTATTAACACTCCTTTGTTCCAGCACATATTTGGAGAAAAGTTGCTTTGTAGTCACCTCTAGATCTGAACTAGAAGCATTACTCTTTATTTCATAGCCCATTTCCATTATTCCAGCTTCTTGTGTTTGCATTTCAGTTTTTGCTGTTTCTAGCTCTTTGTCTGCTCTGAGCGAATCAAGTGCAGCTTGCAGACGTGCTTGCTCCAGTTTAATTTCTGCCTCCTTTTCATGAATGTTGCTCTAGTTTAAGCTGCTTCAGTTTTCATCTTAGCTTGCAAAAACACAATGCTAGATCTGGAGCTAACTGAAGCTTGGACACTATGAGATGCTAATGATTGTGTCTAAAATCTCACTGATGGTCTGCGCTCCATCATTTAAAGAGTGCTTAAAAGACAGCTCAGTAGTAATGCACTTTACTAAATGTAAAGTGCATTATAAATAAAATTCATTATTATTATTATTATTATTATGTAAGCCACTTGTGAGTTTGGTTGCACTTAGCTTTTAAACAGTGCTGCTCCGTGTTTGCTGTGATGCTGTCTTTTCACAGGTTCAGAGTCTGACTGGGACCGGAAGCATGACCAGGTGGTCACGCACAGGAGTAGACAGGATCAGGTGCAGACAGGCAGGCTCAGTGGCAGAGGGTAGCAGAGACAGGACGTGGAACCAGAACTTGATGCAGGACTTTAAACTGGTCTCCTCCCCGGAGCCAGGCTTACTGAGATAAAAACTGAACCTCCCCACATATAGAGCCAAAAACCCAGAGGACTCCGCGGGGGAGGAACAGTGGACGATCAGGAGATGAGACAAACTCACAGAAAACAAATAATGATTTGTCACTGAATTCTCAGGCTGAACTGAATATAACCCAAAGGAAACAGGTGAGAGGAATAAATGATAATTGAGGGAAAATGACAGGTGAGAGACAGTATAAGTGAGTAGTAACCATTCAGACCACTTCATACCTATTGGTGGCAGTAATGCACCATTTCGTTGCATGCCATCAGCCAATAAAGTACCATAAAGAACAAGACCAGTCTAATCGGCAGATTTGGAGCAGGTGTGAAAAGAGGAGTTTAGAAGGGAGCTAGAGAAAAGGAGACTGACACAAGAGGGAAACAGAGGGTAAACAAAAATACCTAAGAACTCAAATACTTAAAAAAAAAGCTAAAAAAAACTAGAATAACACAAAATGGAAATAAAACCAATGAAAACTTAAACAGAACCAAAACCATGACATCAAGGATGTGGCTGGTTGGCGAGAAGCTCTGCATCTGCAATAAAGTCAAAGAAGTATCCTTTAAATTCGCTATGATATATAGCCTACAGAGATAACTTCTAACCTAAACGATTTGAATTAAACATTTAACTTAACTGTGACTTTTGCCAACTATAACTAGAACATCATTCACCTGTTTTACCTTTCAACAAAGAGCCTGTCAAAAGGTTTTGGATTATCTGTTGCTGATTTATTTATGACTCAAAAATCGAAAAAAATGCAGCTTTGAAGAGGTTTTGAAGCAGAAGTCCGGTGACATTCAGAATTCAATCTGCTGAAAGCACTTTAAATATGACATTTTTACATACTGTTCAATAAATGATAAGCGTTTTTAAATAAGAGTGATTTTCATTTGAATGGGCTTTACTGGAGGCATCCATGTTTGTCACGTCACGGTGCGGTATCGGCTGTTGATCAAGTCCCAGTGCTGTATCTGGTGTTTGTCACAACGCGCTTTTATCCAAGTCATCTTGAAAACATTCTTCTTCCAAATGTTGGCTACATATTACGTGTTTTTTCTCTGGCCAGAAGTTCGATGCCAAATCCTCCCTCTTCAAGTTGGTAATCCAACGACAAACCCGTCCGTGGAGGATCAGGAATCGGAAAGGTAAAATAAGTTTTTTTTTTTTTTTTTACCTTTCCCCAGTGTATTCCAGCATCCAGCTGCCATGCACGTGGGAATTGTCAGTTTCACTATAGCTCTGGTGAATTAACTTTATAATTCATTAAATCACCGCAAACGTATTAGTTCTAGGTATAGACAATGATCCATTGATCATACCTTGCTGACCGGACTTTTTCTTTAAAGTGCAAATTGGGGATTCAAAAATGAATTTTGGAAACTGTTTGCTGGATTTTAAAAAATCAAACATTAAATATTATTTTCTCAATCATTTTATATGGGTAAAAATGAAGCAGTCTTTAAGAAGAATATGGAAATGCAGTTTAGATGACCTGTAAGTATTTCATTCATAAGCCAAAAAATGCTACCCTGCAACAGACTGCCGACCCGTCCAGGGTGTACCCCACCTTAGGGCCATAGACTGCTGGAGATTGGCCCCACTGTGACCCTGACGGAATAAGTAGGAGAAATTGGCACCATGTGGCTTTGAAATAAAAAAGCATCTCAACTTATACATTTTTAATTTAAATTTTGAGATTCTAAAATTAACATTAAAACAACATTAAATGTTTATTCAAATGTTATTTTATTTATCATTTTAATATACTTATTGAAAAGTATTGCAGAACAAAATTTGAACGTAACTTGGTTGACTTATTTTTTGTTTAATTTTGAGTCAAAAATGCTGCTTAAAAAACATTTTTAATTTAATCAGAATAACACTAGCTTCCATAGAGTTGAAGTTTTACATTGATATTCCAGAAATGGGCTCACAAGCTGGCAGGATGTGCAGCACTTAGTCAGTTTTATCCCACAGAGAACCATCTGGCTCCAATCCAGCTGTTTATTTCATTATGTCCAGCCCCACCCTTTACAAAGATTCTGGCATTTCTTTCCACTCCAGACGTGATTCTCAGGACAAAAAAGAAGAAAAGGCACAATGGTAAGGTAATATCAGCTATCTTTATAATTCGTATTTGATCATGCAACAAGGCTTCTACTTGTTGTACTACGGGGAGAAGTGTTGAACAATTTAATTTTGTGCAAACTAAATCCTTTTTATAGATGGAAACTCTACCCAGGTGAGATGCAGGAATAGTGCATGGTTTTATTATTTGATGCTTTCATAGCTTTTATAGGATTTTGAAGCTGTACTTAGAGTGTGGCTAATGAGTTTTCTGGTTCATCTGAGATTAGGGGAACTGTTTCTTTTTCATCAGGTTAACTTTATATGAGACACAAAAATGTATAAAAATATATGGAATTTTATTTTATATCTAAATATATAGACAGCCAACAAGTCCTATTTCTGACCCCACTGGATTTGTTTTCTGCGTTTTGTCAAATACTGCAGCTAAGGGGAATGGTCATCGCTCTGTGCCTACTTTTCATCCCTATCGGTAAGCCTGTTTCACTCTTAAATAAATACTCACACAGTGAGGTGTCTGAATTTTGCCCTGAGGTGGGAGGCTTGGATTTTAGGGTAAAGTCTGGAGCTTGAGAGTCTTCTTTTGAGAATTATGATAAACAGAATTTCCATTCTGTTGTTGTGTAGCCGGCTCATCAGTCAGTAGAACCAGCCCTAATCAGTTTATCCTGGGATTGGTTAGATCACTGTTAGTTCATGGCTTTAATTCTTTTTTAGGTTTTAACACTTGTTCATATTTAAATTTCCTCTTCTGTAGATTTCGTGTTGATTTTAAGAATTACATTGGAAGGGATTATATGCAACATAATATACAGTAGCATATATTCTGCAATACTTTCCAGGAAAATGGAATTAGGTTGACTGTGTAAATAAATCATTTTTATTTATATTTTTCCCTTAACATAGTTGGTCATATACTACCGTTCAAAAGTTTGGGCTCACATTAAAATGTCCTTATTTTTGAAGAGAAAGCACTGTACTTTTCAGTGAAGATAACTTTAAACTAGTCTTAACTTTAAAGAAATGTGGTAAATGACTATTCTAGCTGCAAATGTCTGGTTTTTGGTGCAATATCTACATAGGTGTATAGAGGCCCATTTCCAGCAAC
>NW_015151548.1:25715-27835 GCF_000732505.1 Cyprinodon variegatus | reverse complement strand
GAGCTCCAAGGAACTCAGAGCGGAACAAAACGGGAGGAACCGCAGAGGCTGTAGTCTTTGCACAGGCGGTCTGGAGCAGAATGGGGAAGAGCGGTTTTGGAGGGTGTGTTATTTGGGGGTTACGGTCCTTATAAATCAATAGAAATATAATGAGCCATGGTGTTGTGTCCATCATTATGTGGTGTAGGAGTATACAAAAATGGGGTAGAGAAGGAAGTAAGATGTAAGGAAGGAAGACCTGATGTCACAGTGCTGCTGAACATGTTACGAATAAATGCTGTTAATACTGTAGTTCATTGTCTACTTGAGCTTCTACCTCGTCCTAGCTTCTAAACATTAAACATGGTGCTGTGGTGTTTCCATGTTTTTGCTGTTTTGGAACGTGGGAATATGTGCTCATTCAAGTGGATTGAAATCTCCTGTATAGGAAGGAGGCAGAACTATGATGCCCTCTAAATTCACTATCCCTCTGACTCTTTACACCTAAGTCTTTTTTCTTCATGGCAGAAAGCTCAAGCTTCACTGGTTGTGTTACCACCTCAAGCCTTTCACATACCTACTGAGCCAAAGAGTTATGACTGCATTGTGAATCCAATAATGCACACATGTGTATTTCAGATTTAAGGGAGTTATATGAAGAGATCCATACAGGAACAATCTTTCTCCTTCACTTTCACTAATGCAGCATGACTGTTTAGACATGTTTTCTTCCATATCCAAGATCCCCTGTGGACAAGATTTACTTGCTGGAAAGTGGTTCTTGTGCAAGGGTATGGGGTGTTTGCGTTTGCATAGGCCACGCATGGAGTTGTTCTTACAGTTTTTGGTAATATGACTTGTCTTTAGACATGCAAAGGGCATCTTATTTTCCTGCACACTTTTCCTCCACAGTCATGTCTGACAGTTGACACTTATGACTAGTGTGGGGATATTCACCATGCCTGCACAGCAGCACTTGTGTTTTACTTAGGGTAAACAGTGAAAGACTTTATGGACTAACTTAGCACGAGAGAAACACCGGACAACATCTTCTCCTTTAGCTGGCACTCCTTAACTCCACCAGAGTCAGCCATTTTATTGAGATACACAGAAAGAACATGGCGGGGGCGTGCACGGGCTCTGACGTCATCACGCCACACAGTAAACATGTCTTTGCCCAATCAACAAAAATATGCTTAACAACTAGACCTGTGTAAAGCTTGAACTTTCCTGTCTATCTGCGCTTTCTACCCTGATCTTCGCCACGAGTCTCTGTTTAGAAACTGAACTTGATGATGAGTGTTTAGACTCATTTGCAAAATTTTGCCAATACCACATGTTTTCAGTAAGTCACTGAATTGTCTTAGTCTAATGTAATCTTTAATACCAATCCTTGCTTTCTAATGCAGACATTGTTTTTCCAGCTAAATATCTATATTAACTTATTGATCACCTGAAAACACAGATTATTCAGGAACAGGAAGTTGAGTGAGAATTATTGATCCTTGCAATGCTTCTTCTCTGGAAGAATTGTCTGAACTCACAGTTTCAGGATTGGTAAGGCGCGGCCTTTTGGTCACCGTGAGGGTCCACAATAGTGTTGCTAAGTCAGTGGTTTGTTGCTATATATAAAGAATTTTCAAACATCTCCAGCACCTTTATTAAAAAAAAAAATGTCTAGCACCAAATCCAGCAACCTTTTTTGTACTGACTCTGTCCTCCTGAGCGGGGAGCGAGTGGTTCCCCCTGCCTCCCGCTCTCTTAAGGGCTGGTTAACCTCCCACAGCAGTGTGTCGCAGTGTCACAGGTATGGGGCAGATATTTTTGATTTATGCCCAATTTTGAAGCGTGGTGTGTGCTATGTTAATCCACACCACAATACAAGAGGGACAATCACAAACCAGCTGTGGGTCTAGATATGGCTGAGGCGGTGGGGAAGTGGAAAAATGCAAGGGGCAAGTTTGTGGGACAACGGAGGGACATGAGGGGGAAAAAGAACGGGGATCCAGGAGGAAAAAGGGTCCCAGCGTTCTCATGCACCTCGCTCTTCTAGTTGGTCCATCCGTCAATAACCTGGGCTATGACCAGCCCTTCTACAGAAGACTGGATAAAGGCAGAAACAAACTGGTATCAGAACAAGA
>NW_015151548.1:20477-24471 GCF_000732505.1 Cyprinodon variegatus | reverse complement strand
TTATAAAAAATCTTATCTCCTCAGCTATGATCGGCATGCTGTGTGAACACCACAACTGGGTTAACTCGCTATATTTACATGATACCATTGAACGCAACATATAGACATCAACACACCAGTTGTAGTCGGCTCTAACAAGTCAAAAATACGCTGTTAACATTCGATAAATATGGCGTAGCAAAGGTAGGAGGGATTCGAACTGGTAAAAGAGCAAGACAATAAAGCACACTTATTATGCCCTGGCTTCCTTACATGTTACTCTCCTGTCAGAGCTCAGAACAGAGTACCCAGTATTCAAGCAGACAGCCAGTATGACATCTCAAAAAGCGTTAATTTAAAGTGACGGATCAGCAGTAAACAGCTAGGGCGTTTAAGTCAGGAACCTCTGCAAGGGGAAAACACAGGTTAGTGACCACGCCAATCTGGGGGAGGCTGATTACAAACGTGTGAGTCACTAACCTGGTCTTAAAGTTCAGTCCGTGCCCAGAGGACGAAGATACGACGAACACTGCCCAGAGAGTCCCAGACACTGAAGCCCCGGAGACTGGAGAACAGGCAGGAGATCTGAACCGAGCAGATAAAGGAAGGCAGGATAATCCAGAGGGCCAAGCCAAAGCTGGTGTCGAGAAGGTGCTCAGGAGTCTGGGCCAGAAGATAAGAGATCTGAAGAGGTGCCAAAGGGAAATCCAGGATGGCGTTAGGAAGCACTTCCAGGTTCAGTAAACAGAATCCAGCAGGAGTCTGAAGACAGGTCAGGCAAACACATCAGAATGGGAACAGACAATTTCAGAGGTGCGAAGGCAGACTGGATCAGCATCAGGCAATCAGAAAATAATAATACTAACTAGAAAACTCTCACCAAGGGCTCGAATAATTTGGAACTGATGACTGAGAGAAGAGAGGTTGAATAGAGGCTTGAACAGGTGAAACAGATGAGCAGTAATGAGAAACTGGGCGTAGCTAGGCAGCACTAATCCAGGGTGATGGTGTCTCCAGATATGCAGTGGTGGGGGGACAGATGCCATGCAGATTGCCAGCTAGGGGTTAGAATCAGCTTTTTTAGCCAATGGGAAGAGAGCCAAATGCGCATTGTTAACCAATTAACCAATGTTTGAAAAACATGTTAACCCAGCATTTTTTGGGGGTTAGGGTACATACTTAGATATGTTTGGATATTTAGCTATATATATTTTAGACCACTGCTCTCTTTTATAGAGTGTAGTCTTACTAAGATGGCAAAAGTCTGATTTGCTTTGTCTTAACAAAGTTTTAGAATTAGTCACTCTTTTATGAAATGAAATGCTGTCAGAGCTTTATATATATATATATATATATATATATAACCTGCCTATTGCTTTTTATTAGCCACTGGTTTAAAGTGGCTAATAAAAGTTGTTATATCTAACCTCAAGGTGCCTCTCCATCTGATTGTAGATGCAGCGTTAACCAGAGAGCAAGGAAACTATGGCTATTTTGATATTTGCAGCATCAACGTCACCACTGCCAGGTTTGAACATGCTATTGAATCTCATTGATAACACTTATTAAGACTTTTTTTGCCTCAATCGATTCATGCTGTTTAATTCTTTTTAAGGTTGAATTGTTATTATGCAGCATGCGATTCCTCCCCAACCTTCAGCTGTGAACTCTTCTCGAATGGGAATTTCCTTGGAAAAGCAACTGACAAATCTTGTGAATATTTCACTGTCCCACGGCCAGCTACTAAAACGACTTACACCTGTATATTAGAAAGGAAGAAAACGCAAGAAAATAAAACAAAAGAGGTATTGTTCAATCAAAAGAAAAACAACACAGGTTAGTACTTAATATTAATTAATATTAATATATTAATATTGTATGTGTTTTTCATATATTGTATTAAAGACTGATGGCAAGGGTGAATCTAGAGGGGTGGCCAGGGGGGCCATAGCCACCCCTAGACAGTCATTGGCCACCCGTATGGCCACCCCTACAAGGTGATTTGTGGTTGCCTCTGGGATGTAATTCAATACCCCATCATGTAAAATTTTCAACGTGGAGATTTTAATGCTGATATATCAACTGAAATGAATAGAAAATGCTGAAAAAAAAAAAGAATTCTCAACAATATAGTACTAGAGATGATTAATACAGGATGTTTGCTCTTTTCTGAAACAGGTTTTGGGTTTTATAGGGAGGAGTTTGTCTCTGCAGTCACCTAGGAATCTTCTATGTAATTAAAGATAAAGAGCATTTCTCCACCCATTTAATGTATATATTATGTTGAACCGTAAATCCATATAAATGGCACTACTGTATAAATATGCGCATATTTTTTATTAGCAAGGACCCTAATGATAATCTGATCTGTCTTCAGTGATTTATTTGTAAAATATGGATGTTTTACGCATTAATTTTTCTGATGGTTTATTTTGATCAGTATAGACAAAAGATGTTTTTGACACCTATCAGTGTTCAGCCACCTCTCCGGGCACATTGGCCCATGCAAGACCACATTTCTTAAAATCTTCTTGAACCGTCACTGGTTAGGCACCATGCTAATGTGGCCATCTCTGGAAATCCTTTAGCCACCCCTTGGCCACCCCAGAAATGTTTTCCTAGAACCGCCACTACCGATGAGCTGTCAAAATAAACATTATTATTATTTTGTTTAAATGCCATGTTTTGTTGCTTAGCTGTCATAAAGATGAACTGCATTTAAAGGCTCGAGTTTCACATAAGTAATCAATTCACACTTTAGTTGAAAACTCTGAAAACCTGACTTCGCTGGTCTAAACACTTAAGAATTGATTTAGACTCGTTGCCTAAAGACTTTTAATCCACAGGCCTTTGTGTTCGGTTCTCACTGATTTTTGTATTTATATCCATTCTTTCAGACATGGGTATTTGTTAGTTACCTCCTACATTTACTTGAGTAACCTTTAAATAAAAACGTACCTCAGGAGTAGTTTCACTTCACAAGTGTTTTTACTTTTACTTAAGTAAAATGATCATGACGTTTTGCTACTGTTCTTACTTGAGTATAATCCTTGGCTACTCTATTCACGATGAGTAACTTTCCTGAAACAAAAGAAAAAAAATCATATTTTAACATAAAATGCACAAGACAGAGGTGATTTTAGTATTATTTTTTGTTCAATTCAAAATTAATTCAGTTTATTTATATAGCACCAGATCACAACACGTGTCATCTTAAGGCACTTTTCCTGCGATTTTTCTCTTGTTTTTTCTTTTTATTTTTTTTTTCCTCTTCATATTTTTTTCAACTTGTTTTTCCAGAGATGGTGTAATTGTTGAGGGCAGAATCCATATCATGGGAGCTCAGAAATGACCCCACCGCCTGCTTCTTTGCCATACCTGAAGTCCGGTTACACACGTTTTTTTTTTTTTTTTTCTAAATAAAAGCGCCCACATAGTATTCCGTTCCAAAGAGATAATAGATATGTTTTCCTTTGTGTGGTCGTCTAACAAAGTCATCTAACTCATATGTTAGATGACTGTCTTTCGGCATAACCTGGATGTGTGCTTCAAGTAGTTCCTCTCATATGTGTGAGGTGTTTCGCAGCCTAGGCACCAATATTTTGGACTCAATCTGCTAAGAAAAATAGGGTTTTGCTTTGATACATCATTTGAAATAATCTTTTAAAGAAAAAAACAAACAAAAGCTAGAGTTAAGGCAAGGAACCCCAAAGCTTCCCAGAGGAGACACAGATTGCTGGGATCGAAATCTATTAGCAGAAAATGGTTAAACAAAAAAAAAAAACATTAAAAAACAGCAAATGGGAAAAGATAATTTGGGAGATCTACAGTGTGAACAAATTATTTTTTTCTGGGACATGTCACCAAAAAAGGGAGAAAATATTGTAAACCTGACAGTAATCCTAAATAATAATAGAAACCTGACTGATCACTATCCTGTTGTCACTCATCTTCTCTTTTTTACTTTTACTTTTTACTTTCTTCTGTTTATAAATTGTAACATAAAAAAATACTT
>NW_015151548.1:16012-17818 GCF_000732505.1 Cyprinodon variegatus | reverse complement strand
CCCTGATAGCCCAGAGTGCAGGCCAGGAAGCAGAACTGTAGTTTAACACACCTCTCTGCAGCATCTCCACTGTTACCCACCCACTGTTCTGCCTATTGATGACCCTGGATCTGCTTCCTGACACCGACCTGGATTTTCCTTCTGTACCTCTTTGGATCTCTGATCTTCTGCCCTGGAATCCTGCAAATTTCTTTGACAGCATCTTTTTTCTGGCTTTGTCCTTTGGATTGTCCTGCCTTCCTCCGTCTGCTTGGATCTGATCTCCTGTCAGTTCTGCTGTCCTCAAGACTTCAGCATCTGGTACTTTCTGGGCAGTGTTCGTTGCGTTGTATTGGCAGATGTGTGGCTGGAATCCACCTCTTCCTCTGGCCAGGGACTGAACTTTAAGACCGGGTTCGTAACCAGCCTCCGTCAGATTTATGTGGTCACTAACCTGTGTTTCACTCCTGCAGAGGTTCCTGCATTAGACACCCTAACTGCCATTGACAATCCGTTGTTTTTAAATAAACGCATTTTGAGTAATCTTACTGTCTGTCTTTCCTTGAAAACTGGGTCCTCTGTCCTGAGCCTTGACAGACTTGCTGATTACTCCGAAGTCAGTTAATAATTACAACTCTTTTGAACATTTAACCCCTAGTTTCCCTCGTCTAAATTGCAAAGCCACAAAACCCCTTCTTGTTGTCACTTTGAATCGTCCGCCAGGTCCTTGCTCTGAATTTTTAGATGGGTTTTCAGAGTCCCTATCTGATTAGGTGTACGACAGGGTCATCATAGCGGGGGATTTTAGCAGCTATGCTGACATTGAAGGTGATAGCTGAAAGCAGCATTAGACATGATTTGCTTTGTTCAAAATGTGAATAGTCCCACAAGTTCTCATCTTCATACCATTGGCCTTTGTGCTGACTTATGGCATTGAATGTGAAGAAATAAGTATTTCCTCATAACCCTGTCCTCTCTGACCACTTTTAAACAACCTTCATGATTACTTTACCAATTCTCCTCCCCAAAAGCTTTCACTTTAGCAGATCATTATCAGATAGTACAGTTATAAATTTTAAAGAACCTGTTTCACTATTTCTCTCCTCTTTGTCGCTGAGCAGTTGTGCCGAGGGCAAAAGTTGAGCTTATTCCCCTTCACAGGTTGATGATTTTGTTGATGGGGTTGCTAGTTCTCTTTATACTGCATTAGAAATTGCAGCCTCTTTAAAAAAGAAAAGCAAAACAAAACAAGAGAAAACCGGCTCCCTGGTTTAATGCAGAGTTGCGCAGTGTAGAACTGAATTCTAGGAAACTGGAAAGAAAATGGTGCTCTATATGCCTACAGGGATCCTACCTAGTCTGAGTATATATTTTACTGCTGTATAGGAAGATCCTTCGTAAAGCAAGAGCATATTTAATAGAGGATAATAAGAATAATCCCAGATTTCTTTTTTAATACAGTTGCCAAAGTCACCCAGAGCCATAGCTCTGTTTAACCATCCATACCACCTGATCTTAGCAGTAGTGATTTTGATTCTATTGAAAATAAATGGTAAACGGCCAGTACTTAGTGTATATAGTGCTTTTCCAAGTCAGAGGACTTGACCAAAGCACTGAACACTACATTCTGTCATTCACCCATTCATGGTGGCATGCTACATTCTAGCCAAAGCTGTCCTGGGGCTAATTGACAGAAGCGAGGCTGGCTTACAATGGCGCCACCAGTCCCTCTGACCATCATCAGTGGAGACCATCAGTGGTTTAAAGGAATAGTACACCCAAAACATGATTAGCCTTCATTTTCTACTCACCCCCATGCTGAACAAC
>NW_015151548.1:11475-12677 GCF_000732505.1 Cyprinodon variegatus | reverse complement strand
TTTATTCTGCTCTCAATTACAAACCCAAATTCCACATGGACTGTTCCAGATGGAAAAATAAGCAGCATCTATATGGATCCTTATGAGTTTAGCTTTGCTGTTTTTCTTTTGATTTTATTCTTTTCCCCTTTTTTTCCCATCAGAACAAACAACATATGTTCTGTTGAAGGAACAACAACATGCAATTTCTGTCAATTTAACCTCCAGATATATCTGAGCTATAGATTCATTGGTAATAGATCCTTTTAAAGCCTCCACCTTTCATCTTAATGTAGGAATTAAATCCTGTTATCTATGTCCTCTGTCACTTTATTATTATTATTATTAGATAATATAATAACTATTATTTCCAACTGAGTCATTGGAACGCTGTATAATTATTAACAAGTATTTATGTTAAATAAATTTGCATATTTTTTCCAGATCAACTAAAGATGCATTTATTTCTCAATGAATTGTCAATATTTTAAAAACAAATTCAATCAGTCTAATTTATTTTTATACAAATTATTTTGCTCTACACATATATAGATTTATTTGCCCTTAAAGTTTAATCTAAACCAAAAAAATTAAATTTAGCATTTAGCATTTAAATAATTACACAGTTTCTTGCTTATTTGAAGAAATGCCGAATTATTGTTAAACAAACTAAATCTGTTAATATGTTTAATCTATTTCATTAAACTTTATTTGTTGTGATATCAGAACCTCATATCAATCCCCTTTGTTCCTAATTTGAACAGCTGTGCATTAACTTTAACACATTTAACTCCTTCTTTGTTTTGAAAACAGGTTAGGGGAAATAATGAGCCACGGAAACTAGAAACTGTCCTTAGTTTAACCTTAATTATTCTCTCATTTCTAATTTCCCAAGACAAAAATAATTAAATCATCATCTCACAAATGGACAACAGACAATCACACAATCCACAAAAAGTCAGACAACAGAAGAGACAAACAGGAAACAAACATATAAGACAAACAAATGGCCATAATATAAATGATCAAACTATCTAATTATTACCTCCTGTAACTGGTTCAGCGGTAAATGGTTGCTTTTCAGTCTATTTATCCGCAGATAACTAAACTCTAGTCAATAAACGGCGAACCAGTTACTATTCTGCTGTAAGCCAACCTGGGATAATAGGGAGATCTCTCTGAAGGCCGCGTCACCTCTGACCTAAGAATCAGAACATCTTATG
>NW_015151548.1:6816-9320 GCF_000732505.1 Cyprinodon variegatus | reverse complement strand
CATTTTGTGTACACAACAGAGTGTATAAAAAACAAAATTGAAAAAAAAACATAGAAAGTTCAGCGTATGCCAGCATTTTAGAAAATTCTCGGACGTCAGGCATTTGCTGGATAAATCGTGTGGATCAGGAAGTCTGGGCATCATTGCTTAGACTGCTGCCTCCGCAAAATGAAAATGGATGGATGGATGGATGGATGGATGGATGGATGGATGGATGGATGGATGGATGGATGGATGGATGGATGGATGGATGGATGCTCATATAAAAAGGGCTTCACACAAGACCTTTTTGGAGATGAGCACTTATAATGACTGGTAGTGTTAGACACCTTATGCTTGAAGAATGTGTAAGAGGGTAATTTACCTTCTAAAAAGTAAACTTTAGTATGGAAGGAAATGGCTTTTTATGATAGTGTACGAATGTAGCACAGAGATGAGGTTGTGGTTTTGTGATCCAGGGCTGAAATATTATTTTTGAACCCGCTCTAGGCCTTCGGCAGTGGATGTTTTGATGCAGCCTTTGTGAGCTTCAGGTCTTACAAATTAAAATAACTACATTAAAATGTGCAGCATATCTGCTTCCTTCAAGCACCAAGATTTCCATTTCATTCTATTGTTAACCATAGTCTTCTATGCATAGTGGAATATGTAGCAATAAGCTACTGGTGTTACATTTCTAGTCTGTGGGCTAGTCTGTAGTTTTGGAAGCTAAAACAAAGAATATGACTTAGAACCCAGCATACCTGTTCATGGGTCTGGTATGAGTATATCTGAGAGTATCGGAAAAAAAACAGCAAGAGAAACAAGAAAAAATCAACAATTTATTCTGCTTGCAGTCCTCTTATTTAGTGCTTGTTGAATATGCTGTTTATATGATGTTTATGTCCATATTAAAGTTGTGCTCTTAATCTGCTAATTATAAAGCATGATGCATAGCAGTGATTTACCTCTGCAGTATGGATACTGAAACTTAATGTCTCTGTAAGAAATGATGGTTATGACTTTGGTGTAGGGCTTTACAATGATCAGAATTACATTTCTGGGTGTTCTTTTCTGTCTGCTTTTCTCTTCAGACATAAAACAATGTCCTGCTACCACAGGGATGCAGCTTCATCAGACTCCCATCTTCCTGTGGCCCCTGGTGGTTTCAGCTCTGTGGGCAGTCCTCACAGACAGATACCTGTAGCTCACATGAGAAACACATTTGACGGATTATTATTAATTGCTTTCAAGTTATTTGTATTTTTAAAGTATATCACACTATGTGAAGATTTAAACTCCTTCTGAAAGAATTCATCGTCCTTTAACTTGTACACATTTTGTTGCATCGCTATTACAAACCTCAGTGTGTTGGGATTTTATCTGATGGACCAACAAGGGATGTGCTGATGAGGTGGACAGAAAGATTATTTTTAGCTGTATTTTTTTTTTTTACATAATAATTCAACACCTGACAACACATCGCTTTCCAAGTCCAGGTGGAGTAAGGAAGCAATCAGTTACAGAAGTTTGGACTAACTCTGGAGGAGCTGCATTGGGTAGGAGGATCTCTTTGCAGGCCTAACTCTGAAATTCAAACTTTTATGGAAAATTGTTGAATTTTTTTAAAGGTTTGTCATGAATCAGGTAGGGGGAACTTGGGAATGAAGTTGCTCTAGTCAGGGAATGCCGCAACTAAATTACCTACTTACCCTTAAAACACCAACTCCACCAGGAAACAGTAGTGAAAGCATCGTGCTGTGGGGGAGCTTTGATTTTAACAGGAAAGCAGAATAGAGCTAAATACAGGGCAGTCTTGAACCACAACACACTAAAGTCAAGAGACTTGAGACAGGAGCAGAGGTTCACCTTCCTACATGTGGACAACTCTACATATTCAACCACAGCGACAGCAGGATGGTTTAGTCAAAGTCCAGGCCTACCTTTAGCTCAGAATCTCTAACCACAACAGACTTCTGACTGAGCTTGATTTGGCATCTGATCACAGCGCCCACACCTTCCTTTTCTTTCACAGTCTAAATATTGCATTATTTAATGTTGGTCTGTCACATAAAATTTCAATAAAATGTCAAGAATGGGAGAACTTTCAATGCTTTTCCAAGATAATAATGTTCTTAGTCATTCTATGTTCAATAAAGCAATAAATATAACCAGAAAATTGATGGCACTGAAAACATGTTTGTATAGAAACATTTCATTCCTTTGTTTGCTTTTAGGCGATAATTTATGAATCCATTTGTCTCCATGTACTGAATAAATAATAGAGGAATCTCCTGACTGCAGTGGTGATTTTGTCTTTCCACTTCTGCAGTGAACTGAACAATAAGTAATCGAAACCTCTTTTACTAAAAAACATTCAGAGTGAGAAGAAAATTCAACCAGATACCAGATAAAATTTCTGTCATTTGGTTCGACTTTGAAAAACTTCTTTTTGTAACTTTGTATCGTCCACCAGGTCCTTACTCTGAATTTTTAGATGAGTTTTCAGAGTTCCTTTCTGATTT
>NW_015151548.1:0-3222 GCF_000732505.1 Cyprinodon variegatus | reverse complement strand
AAAATCTACTTGAGTACTGTAACGAAGTATTTCTACTTCGTTACTTCCCATCTCTGTCAATAACACCCCCAACATGGACTGTTCTCCCTGCAATATTTCACATGAACCCTAATATGAGCTGAAAACAAAAGAGAATGTCATTAAAGGTATTATTAGCGCTGTTTGGGACTATTGTTTGTATATACAAGCTATGTTTTTCTAGTTTGAAGAAATGAACCTCACTATCTGCGAACAAACTACTTTAAGGTCTACAGCATATTACTGAGCGAGTTAAAACAACCTAACTCTTATAAAGCTTTGTTATGGGAAATATTTATGACCGTGCTTTAGTCTGGTACCAAAACAGCGAGAATGAAAATAAAATGCTGGACAGCGCCCGCGGTTTGATCCCGTGTCAGGGAGGTTCAATAAGTTTCTGAAAGAAACAATTGAGCGAAGTAACCACTGAGCTAAACCAGCGGGATAACACCACCGGCAAAACAGTTTATAAACACTCTGTTTCACACAGACCAGCATAAAAAGGACCTCCTCTATGTATTTATTTTAAACAAAAGCTACTGGTTAAACTGGACGTTACAACCTTGACATGTTTATATGAGTTGTTTTTAGCGAGAAATCGCTCAGAAGCGGCGTAAAATGGTCAGATCCGCCTCTCTGGCTTCCTGTGAGGATCAGGCGCTTCGTTGGGCGCAGGATCGCACGTCGACGGCACCGCCATATTGTGAGTGGCAGAAAGTCTGTTGTGGTGAATGTCGATCAGCTGAGCAAGACCATTCTTTTTCAAGGTTTTTAGCTTGCATACATTACAGAGTGTAATATATATAGATTTAGATATAGCATTATAAATATGTGCGTGATTATATTTAACCATGTCAAGATTATAGATGTGTATATATATATATATATATTGAAAAAGTATATATATATATATATATATATATATTTTATATATATATTTTTAACCTTTACCATAACTAAATCTTCACAGGTAAACAGATGGATATGTATATATAGGTGATTTCCTCGTTTAAACAGGGCGCTGGCTTAGCTCAGTGGTTACATCGCAGATCTGTCTTCCACAGAAAAGTCGTTCCTCCCTGCCGAGGGATCAAACCACGGGCGCTGTCCAGCGTTTTCATTCTTTTTCTCTCGCTGTTTGATTCCTACAAATCAGTCTTACATAAAATGTTACATGAGAAATTTTCTTAAACAAACATCCACTCAGAAAATTATTTTTAAGCTTTATTTTTGAAAAGCCAACATTCATTGTTTATGAACAAACATGGAATCAGGATGTCTGTCACCCAAAAGAATCAGATATTTTCCTGCTGGGATTCACAGGTGCTGCTGTCTTTCCTTCACAAACTATTTTACTAAAACCCATAATCAGTAAGCTCATCTTAAACATACACATCTGAGGTAAAAAATTACAACCATTATTATTATTATTGAGATTGAAGTTAAAGTTTTGTTTTTTACCCTTAACCATAACTAAATGTTCACAGGTAAACAGATGGATCTGTATATAAAGGTGATTTCCTCGTTGTGTCAGGGCGCTGGCTTAGCTCAGTGGTTACATCTGCATTCTGATTTGAACGGAAAAGCTCTTCCTCCTCACCGAGGGATCAAACCACGGGCGCTGTCCAGCGTTTTCATTCTTTTTCTCTCGCTGTTTGATTCCTACAAATCAGTCTTACATAAACTGTTACATGAGAAATTTTCTTAAACAAACATCCACTCAGAAAATTATTTTTAAGCTTTAGTTTTTGAAAAGTCAGCATTCATTGTTTATGACCAGTATCAGGAAGTCTGTCAACCAGGAGAAGCAGGTCGCAACTAAAAATATAAATCTTTAAAATGACTGCTGAGATTCACAGGTACTGATTCCATTCCTTCAGAACAGTTGACTAACATCAACTCTTCTAAAGACTCTGTTTAGTCAAATCCATAATAGGTAATAATAATAATCTAGAACTTTCTTATCGCGCATGCGCAGCTCATAGGCGGAACTGTTGTGTTGACAGATCTCGAAGGAGGGGGACTGCGGCAGCGTAAGCACATCTTTGTTCACTTCACCGTAAAGTTGCCTTTTTTAGCAACGTCTTTATCATTTATGTCCATATTTCCTTGAACCGAGTGTGCTGGTTTATAGCTCGCCACACAAAGCAAAGCGGAAATAGAAAGCTTTGTGAAACATCTGCTCAGCATAATGTTAGCGTTCAATGTTAGCGCTGTCTCAGTTAGCCGATGCGAAACCCTTTACTTCCGGTCGCCCTTTCAAATTAAAACTTTCAGCAGTCGCTTTAAACAAAACTTTGCCAAGTTATTAAACATGAATTCTTCGTTTAATTTTTTTTAGGACAAACTAAGACGCATTTAATTTTTGCTGATCTTTGTGAAAGCTCTGGCAGATCCACACCTGAAATCTAGTTTTACTTTTTATCCCAGACTTTAATTTTGAAGGTCAAGTCGACGTGGTTCCGTCATCTCCCATGGTAACCGCCGCTGCTGCTGCTGTTCGCCTAGAATTTCCAGCTGCTGCTGCTGCATCAGTTCTGGTTCAGTCCTCGGGAGATGCGCAGTTATCAGGAACAGGGAGAATTTACCATTAGGCAATACTAGGCAGTTGCCTAGGGCCCCAAGCTCCTGGGGGCCCCATAAAACTCTGTTTACATGTATGGTTAATACATGTTGGCCTAGTGGTTAGAGCAGTCCGCTTGTGCTCTGAGAAGGTTGCAAGACGCGGTTTGATCCCCACAGAATGCCAGTCAGGGTCCCTTAGGAAAAACCCTTAACCCCACACTGCTCCCTTGGCGCTGCACAATGGCAGCCCACTGCTCCACAAAGGGATGGGTTAAATGCAGAGAGTTAATTTTTCCATTTGGAGATTAAAAAAGTTCAATTTCTATTTTCTTTCCTTTCTGTTCTTTATTTGTGCACATTCATTAGGGTTTTGATAAAAATTGTGTCGCTAAAATGCCATCAGAACGCTTATAATACATTCAGAAAGGTCCAAACAGACAGCAGCAACCACTTGAAAACAAACGATGCAAAGAGCAGTGTTGCCAACTTAGCACATTAGTCACTATATTTAGCGACTTTTCAGACCCCTCTACCACTTTGATTTCTAAACAGCACCTAGCGCCAAATTTAGCGACTTTTTTCTGCTATTGGAGACTTTGGAGACAACATCTAAAAGCAGCGAACTCTGCTCTCCAGAGC
>NW_015151547.1:232247-255988 GCF_000732505.1 Cyprinodon variegatus | reverse complement strand
GTCACAAAAACAGGAATGTGTGTGGCTGTTGGGGGGTTAGGGGGGTGTAGTATCTTTGGTAGTATGTGGAATAGCAGAAGGAGGTGTTCACTCAGGGCATCATTAAGGCTTGTGACTAAATTTCTCCATAAAGACGAGGAGTAATGACTGCAACACAGCACCGTGGCTCCAAAGCTGACATTTTAAGCAGAAAGGAACAAACTCATCCTAAAAAAAAACTGTGTTTTTTTGGCCCAAACTTTTGGCACATCAAGCACAATCACAGAGCTTTAAGTTTAATGACTGTAAACAGCTTATTTTTTTACTTTCCATATGATTTGCATTGAAAATGTAAATTGTCTGCATATCTTATGGGTTGTTTCCAACAGAAACACTGGGAGTGCAGCGGTAGGGGGAAGGGAGCACCAACCTCCTTCTTGGCTTAACTGCTGTTTTTCCCAAATGCTATTTGTTTCTGATAGAAGGAATTATCACACTTCTTTTATTTCTCCTACTTTTCCAACACATATGAACATGGGAACATGCAACTTATCAGAAGAGTTATTTGCATAAATGCAGAGGAGGTTTAGGATGGAGCTCATCATTTTCCTCAATGGTGCTTAATTGCGTATCATGTATGATGTAAGCCCAATCGTCTCAAAGCCACCAAGCAAGACTCAAATCTAAAATTTATGCCAGGCTCTGCCTTGGGCTCAAAGCTTGCATTTTGCTTCCCATCCTCTATCCATATAAATTGGCTCTTTACTAGGTTTCCATTTGCAACATCAACCTTGTTCATTCAGCAAATTTCTTAACAGGGTCTGTATTTTTATATATATATTTTTTTTACCTGTCTGAGCTGAGAGATGTTGAAGAAAGCTTCTCTGAAGGTCAGAGTACCCATCAATAATGCACTCACAGCTTGTTATACCTCAAACTCACTCAGCTCTGATGGTTCACAAAACCCAAAACCCAGCATCAAAGAGCAGACACATGTGGGAAGGTTTGTGTGAATGGGCTACCGTCTGAAAATGTAAGGGATGAAGAGCATTGTGAGCCCCTAATCTAAAAAAAATAAAGAAAATTATTTCTTGTAAGAATGGTTGTGACTGTGTGGTAAGATTGATCTGCTCAAGCAAACATTTAGAAACAAAAATGAAAACAAAATACTACAATATTACAGAATGGAGAGTGAGCTGGAGGCCAAGGACATGGCTGAAGAATGAATGTGATGCAGAGCTTTGAAAATTTAAGTCCCCTTTTTAAAAAATGCAGGAGAGAAAGGGTGGAGGTTTTTAGTTATCTGTTGGTGCTGAAAGCAGTCAGATACCTACAGTATGAGAGAGGCTATTCATTTCTCATTTCATAAACATAATAGATTTTTAAAATAGAAATTAAAACACAAAATACTTACAGTATAATGATTCTACTGCCACTAATACTGCATTTAACCATAACTGTTTAGTTCCTTTATGTATCAAATATTGCTATTATTTCTAATAAAGGTGGCAGGATACTAATGTCTACGAATTAAACATGCAAATTAACATGAAAGGAAACAACTTAAGTTATCAATATAGTTTCCAACATTATCTTCATGATTAAAATAACCAAACATGCAATAAAGGAATAAATCTCTTTCTTTGGCACAACTGGTCCCCATCCACCCCTCCTCTCCAACGCCATGCCCTGGACAAAGATCCATTTTGCTTTTATTTAAACACCACACGAGCAACTTAGTAAGCCTTTTTCCATCATTTTGGCACTAAATAAATCCCAAAGAAAGGGTGGGGCTCTCTCACAACTTTCTCCCTATTCCTAAACTTTTCATACACGCATCCCCGGCGCCCACTCACCTGCAGGAGACGGTGATCTCCACTTTAGTGGCCGGAATGTTGCCGGTAATCGGGTCGAAGTCGTACACGGATGACATGTCCTCCAGCTTGTCCATAACGTTCCCCTCCATCATCTCCATGGCGAGAGCCCGCGCCGGCTCCGGGGAGATCCGAGAGGCGCACAGCCTGGCCCCGACAGAGCGCGTCGAGTCTCCCCTGGACACTCCAGAGACCAGGTCGGAGACCAGACGGCCTCCGGTCCGACCGGGTGAGGCAGCCACTTCACAGATGTTGAAGCTGGAGAGGATGGAGGGGAGTTAGCATTGAGTGGATGAAAAATAAATCAAGTAAAAAAATAGAAGAGAGCAAATTGTAGTGGGCTTAGTTATCTGAATGCGGGGACAGTCTGTGGAGTTAGTGTCGCGCGCTCACTGACCTGCTGCACATCGCATGGGAAGGTGGACCTCCTCTTTGATTTTCTCCTCAGTCTGTGCGCACCGCGGAGCGCGCGAGAAGAAAAGACCTGATAGCTGCACTTAAACCCACCCATCCTCCTCCCACATGGATTTACAACCAAAGACTGCCAACCCAGCCCATATACCCGGTGCGTCTGCTGCGGCTGTAAGGGATTAATGGCAATTTAACGACGATGTGATGTTACTGTGTGTTACAGGTGTTTTGATTTCTGGTAAAGTAGCCTAAAGCATTTCACATACTCTCTACGAGAAATATACATCACAGCTCCACTTAAAACATTATTATCTGGCTATAAAAACAGATTCTTTTGCAGATAATTTTAAAGCTATAATATTAAAGCTGTAAAAAAAAAAAAAAAAAAAGAAGGGAAAGAAAAACCGTTTTCTGATACAAACTCTGGTTTGAATCCTTAAAAATCAACCCAACGCCACGTTATAAAAGTTAAGAATCACTTGTTAAATAGTGAAATAAATCATTTTAATATAACGAAAACACATTATAGATGCGGTTATGTTTAATGGGCAATTGGAAACAATTGGCAAAAACCCTTAGGGAAGCGAAGACAGGCGTTTCAGCACCACGGCAGAGGAACAGCTCCTTAAGCAAACGGCCGAGACATGTAAAAAACAAAGAAAGCCTTTCTTTTCTTGCAAAGTAAAAACTGTTCATAGAATCCTTAAAAAATCAACCCAACGCCACGTTATAAAAGTTAAGAATTACTTGTTAAATAGTGAAATAAATCATTTTAATATAACGAAAACACATTATATATGCGGTTATGTTTAATAGGCAATTAGAAACAATTGGCAAAAACCCTTTTTAGGGAAGCGAAGACAGGCGTTTCAGCACCACGGCAGAGGAACAGCTCCTTAAAGAACAAAGAAAGCCTTTCTTTTCTTGCAAAGTACTGTAAAAACTGTTCATTTGCGCTTTTTTTCAAATGATGTTGTATTTTACTTCCATATTACTGATAATATTAACAATTAATGTGACTTTATCTCATACCTCAGCACCCTTGTCTGCTAATATTTCAGTGTTTTTTATATTAGCTTAATGGCTTCGTCCATGGAGGGAAAGCTAAACTGGATATAAATAAATAAAAAAGCAATTGTCATTTTTCCACTTACATTTTTCAATTTTACTTTTTTTCGGATCTATATAGCTCCAGTTCACAAAACATGTCAGGAAGGAACTTTACAGAAAAAAATGAGTTATTAAAACAATGTGTTCAATTCAAATCGAATTTTACAACAACAGTCTTCTATCTAAGAAAACCCAGCAGACTGCATCCATCCTCCACTTGCAGCATTCCCTCTTCCCTGATGAGCATGTGTCAGTGGGCAGTAGCTTTAAGTGTGACGTTACTGAGCATGCATGAAGCTAGAGCAAAAAAAATAATAATTTTTTAAGTATAATCCTTCAACAGGACTCAGTTCAATGTAAAAGAACACCAGCCATGACAGACTGTGCTCAAACCAAAGGAACTAACACATAATCACTGATCCAGGAGAACTTTTAATTGTTAGGAATCCAGTTTGTGTGGGTTGTGCTTTTGTTTGTCTTCCCTCCACCACCAGGCGGCTCCTTGTTCTGGTTGGCCTCCTCACACACCTGCGGATGGTTACCTCATTAATGGAGAACTCTTAAGCTGCTGACTGCCACTACCTCGACGCCAGAGTGTTTGCCAGTTTTGGGTACTCTAGCCAAGCTGAAATTTGCTTAGTCAAACTGAGTTTTGGTCTACCTGAGTTTTAACCTTGCTGTTTTTTTCTTTGCCTCTTGGCAGGAAGTCATCCTTCAAACTGGATGTTTTGGACCTTCTCCCCCCCTGGAAGGACTCTCTGAGCACCAAACTGAGCTGAGGATTCAAGTTTGTGGCTTGGATCAACCTTACGCCCAAGGATTGTTTGGGCGTCTCTCTGAGCTGGGGATTCATCTCCACAATAACCCGTTCAAGTACCGCAGGAAGTCTAAATGGCAGTCAGCTACTCTGTTCACTAAGGAAAAACCTCAATCTGGGTAAACCCTGTCCGCCCTCCAACGAGCAAGACATTCACTGGAAAAAACCCACACTGACTGGATTAAACAAGACACCTTTTTCTGGAAACGTGAGTCTGCAACCTTAATCCCCTTCTTCAAATCAAAGACCCTAATTTCCCACTGAGCCTGAACTAACCGCAGTATCTTCCCCTTCACTTTCCAGTTCAGAGCAGCACTGGACTCATCTCATCCACTCTCAATAAAACCTGTTAAACTTTTCCCTGGTCTCTCTATTTGGTCTTCTGCATGTGGGTCAGAGCTTTAGATAAAATCATGACATTAATACTAAAGAAAATTAAACATATCAATGATTTTAGTGGCTCTTTAGTGGCCTATTTAGGAGATAAACACAGATAAGCTTTTTTTTTTAAAGTAAGATGAAAGAGTGAGCATACAAGGCGCCGTAAAATGTCATCCAATAGCTATGGCTTAAAGAGAAACAGGGATAGGTGTATGATCGACAGAAGAATAAGCATAAGCTGTTGGCATCAGTGATTTAGCAGACAGCCTCTTCAGGGCAGACGTGGTTTCAAAGAGAGAAAAAAAAATAGAAGGAATTTAATTCCAAGTTTGAATAACTGCATATAATGCAAACTTGGAAAGCAGAAGGAGATTGTATCAGAATGAGGAATTATGTCCTCCAGCAGCAAAACTACAGAGATAGCTCCAGATAAAACCAGTCTAACTATAAGATTCATGAAAATGAAAGTCTTAAGCAGAGTGTTAAAAGTAGAGCCTACAAGTATAGAGAGTTTCTGACTGACTAAATCTGTGAATTGGTTTGACAGGAGAGGAGCCTGAAAACTACAAGATCTGATTTTTGTTCTACTTTTAGAAACTCTAGAAACTACTAAGAAACCTGCAGTCTAGGTGAAATGTTTTATTTGGAAGACTTAGAGCAATCAGATCTTTGAGCCTAGTGTCAGGAATCCAGTTTGTGTGGTCTGTTTTTGTGCTTTCTTTCCTCCTCCACCAGGTGGTGTCCCGTCCTCATTGGGTCTCCCTGCACACCTGCAGCTCATTGCCTCATTACCCGTGGAGTGTTCTTAAGCTGCTGACTGCCACTACCTTGACGCCAGTGTTTTGTTTTTTTTTCAATACAGGGTACTCTAGCCATGCTTAGTTTAGCAGAGCCTAACCTAAGTCTTTGTTTTGCCAATACTGGGCACTCTAGCCATGCTTAGTTTAGCAGAGTCTAACCTGAGTCTTTGTTTTGCCCAAACTGGGCACTCTAGCCATGCTTAGTTTAGCAGAGTCTAACCTGAGTTTGTGTTTGCTAGTTTTGGATTTTCTAGTCAAGCTGAGTTTTTTCAGAGTCAAACTGAGTTTTTGTCAACCCGAGTCTTAACTTTGTTTTTGTCTTTGCCTCTCGGCAGGAAGTCAACCTGCAAACTGGATTTGTTCGGTCCTTCTCTCTCTGGAAGGTTCAACTGAGCTGGGGTTCCAAACAGGAAGTTTGGATCCACTTTCCCCAAGAGATAGTTTGAGCTTCACGCCGAGCAAAGGTTTCTTCTGTACCACAGCCCATTCAAACTTCATTCAACTTCTCCATTCACCAAGGAACAACTGCAGTCTGAGTAATCTAGTCTACCCATCACCAAACAAGACAATCTCAAGTACAATCCTCACAGTCTGGATTCCATAAAGGACACCCTTTCCTGGAGAAGTGAGTCTGCAACCTTTTCCTCCTATGCAAAACCAAAAATTCAAATTTCCCACTGAGCCTGAACTAACCGCAGTGTCTTCCGCTCACCTTCCAGTTCATGTTGAGCAGTGTTCAGAGCAACACTGGGCTCATCCCCTTCTACTCTGAGCAGCACTGGTTTCGTCACAGTTTTCTTAAATAAACCTGTTTAAACTTTTCCCTGGTCTCTCTGATTGGTCTTCTGCATCTTGGGGTCAGACCTTAGAATTAAATCATGACACCTAGAGCTGGTTAGAGTAAGAGAAAAACTAACATTATTTTTACTCAAGTTGATGTTGAAAGTAGTAACTCAAGAAGTTACTTAAGACTTAAAAAGTAGATATTAAAATGGCTACTGAAGTACTGAGAGACTGTTGGCTTCTAACATTTACTTTAACGTAGAAATAAAGGGGTCAACCAAACTTACTTTATTCACGAGATTATGTCTTACCGTTATAATTATATTTCAAATGTGATAAATATAAACAAAAAACGAAAAAAACAAAGCGTTGTTTTACATTTTTTTGGTGAGGGTGCCGCCATACTGTAGTACCTCAAACGGGGACGTCACAGTGTTGGTCAATGCTTTAGCTAGTAAATACATTGGATACATACCGGCGATACATCACAACCATGAAGCACTTATGTGGTTTGATGGAGGACGAAGCTGAAAGGACACTTAAGCTTTTAAATCTCATTGCTTATGCTGTTGAGCCTATTCATTGTGACTGGATCACAAAGAAAGCCTTTCTTTGGAAAGAAGAGAAGTTTTGAAGCCAGGGTTCTGACTATCCCTGAATTTTATATTACTGTTAAGAAGGAGGTAGCTGACATGTTTAAAGTTTAAGCAAAACTATTAGTCATCCAGAATTGTTAAAAGAAAAAGACATAGCCAAATCCATTTGTCCAAATATGCTAAAAAATGCACTGACTGCCAGAGTCTGCTCTTTTTTTCCAAAGGAATAAATTGTACCTCTTAAGCTTTCAGAATATTTAAGGAATATTGATTAAAAACTAAGGAGATCAAATCAATGCAACTTCTGCTGTGTAATTTATTTTTGTTTTATTGGTGCATTATTGTTCTGCATCCTGGGAAGGAAGCAGTCAGGGATGTAGGATGACTGATTTAATGGTTAAGATTAAACACTCTGTGTTAATCATGTACAGATACATAACCTCATTTGCCCATAAAACATATATAACTGAAAAGAAAAGATAGACAATAACTGCCCACCTGCAAATACAGACAGCAGATTGTCCCTTCTGGGCAGCTATTCATAACTGTTATGGTGTCTATCTTCCTCTAACTCCCCACCTCACTGTTTATCTCGCTTGTTCTGACACAGCTCATTGCTCTCTGTCTCTTCTCATGAATAAACAAAGGATCTAAATGCAAATGCACAGTAACACTGGTGGTCATAAATAACCCACTAACCAGCGGTTTGTCATAGATTACTGGACTGCATTCAAGGACAAATTAGTTTGGAACAACTTGGAACGCTGTAGTTTTTGTTTTTATGGTCAGATGGATCTCATTTTCTGTGTCATTGCACCTTTTACTTTGTTTTTTCTTTTTCTTTTTTCCAACACATATCCCACACACAGGGGGGAGACACTAACAGGCATAAAGCATTTCACCGCCTTTTATAAAAGGCTGCAGAAGCACACAGTTTTTTTTTTCAGCGTAGAACACCTGACGTCTGGATTCTGGAAATCAATTTACACCAGCACAGGATGCTTCTGCCCACACAGCCCTCCAGCTCTGCATCAGAAACACACATGCGCGCAGACACACTAGACAAGCGCGCAATCATTCTTTCAGAAGTACGCAGAGCTGTGCACACATACAGTAAAACCAAATTATTTCCTCATATGTCACTGAACGACCCATAAACAGAGATAAAGAGGTGCACACTTCCACACACACAGACAAGCTCCTCTCTCTCTCTTCTGGGTGATTCATGTTTTCTGAGGGCTGGCTGTTTCAGTGTGGGTGAGCATGTTATTGCAGATGTTCTGCAGAGTGGGTTGACTTGGTCAGAATTGAGGAACCAAAAGAGAAAAAATGTATACATGATCAACATCTGTCCCGTCTATTAGAGCAGGCAATGTAAAATATCTTTTAAAGATAAACTCTCTGGTTCAAACTGGTCCCCTTATCTGATAAGAGTATAATTAAACAATAGTGATTGTTTTATCCTTGATCATTAAGTAATTTTAAGTTACAGTGCCCTCCAAATTTTTTTGTTGTTGTTTTGATGCAATAACCATTCATTTAGTTTCTCTTCTTTGATAAACATTTTATCGTTGTAAATTAAAACACATTTCAGCAGAATAACATTTTCTTAATTTCATTCGTGTATTCAAGTTTTTTCAAGGTCAATTTTTTTTTCCATTTATATATATGGGATGAAACATAACCTGAAAAGCAACACAACAATTATAAAAATCCAAATAGGTTTATTTGATTATGCTGCAAAAATAATCCTCACCAAATAGAGATTAAACTGTGGCTGGTTACAGTAATCTGATTAGTACAATATTTAAAAATAAACATCAATTGAGCCAAGAGTATATAATACCTGTTAATCCTGTAGTTTAGACCTTTTCTGCATGCCTGTAACTATCAGTATCTCTGCAATTCATAAAACAAAATCCACGAAATCTCAAAGTCTCTTCCAGCACATATGAACTATAGTGTTTTCCTCATAAAGGCATCTAAAAACAGAGACCATATTTAAAAACATAAACGTGATGTAGATTAGTACAATAGGAATAATGTGGAAGGTTTTTGAATCCAAAGATTAACTTTTAGGAAATTTCTTTAAAGGATAAGTCTAGTCAGCAAGGATTAATCAATGGATCATTATTTATACCTAAAACTAATACATTTGCAGAGATTTCATGAGTTTAGTGTTAATCAGTAAAAAAAAATAAAAACAATATATTTCAGCCCGATCATTAAGTCCTAGAATGGCCATTTTTTCCCAAATATAGTAACACTTCACTGCTGCCATCTTCCAGCAGTGACGTCACGGTGCGGTAAGCCTAGCGCCATTCTCCCCGCTTTACAATCAAAATCAATTGGAGCTACTGGAAAACATCTGCAATCAACAACAAGTATTGACGATTTCCAGAGGACTTCACCATTGAAATTCACCAGAGCTTTAGTTAAACTGACAATGCCCACGTGAACGGCAGTTGGATGTTGGAATATATCGGGTAAAAGTGAGCAAAAGATTTGTTGTTTCACCTTTCCAACTCATGATCCCCTACAGACGGGTTACTGCGGTCCTGGTCGTTGGATTAGCAACTTGAAGAGGGAGGATTTGCCATCAAACTTCTGGCTAGAGAAAAAACACGTCATTAAGCCGTTACTCTCTGTTTCACATTGTTGGATTAATTGTACAAGTTATTCTACTTTAATCATATTACTTTAATCATATTATACTTACACATTTTGTTATCCCTATCTTACCTATATTACACAGAGTGTTGAAATATTTTACTTACTTGCTGTATTACTAATGTTTGCTATTAGTCTGTCCAGGAGAATGCTGAAGGTCACAGCCGGGCCAAGGCTGAGAACATGGAGCGCTGTACACACTAGCACCAGATAAGGAGTGGAAGCTCTCCTTATCTTATGATGTTGTATGATGTTATACAGAAGTTCTGGTTCCGACTGGTTTCATCCCCCCTCCCTTTTAGCAGTCGGAACCACATTGTAGCCAGGGCGTTCCTTAATAAAAAGCTTGGAGAGCAGAGACTGCTTCAGAGTGGGTTGGAGATTGTAACTGAATGCAGTTTCTGATCCCCTCTCCTTGCAAGTGAATTATACTCAATTCTCTGTGTCTTTCTTTTGTGCAGGTTGAATAAGGTGTTTGGTGTTTAAACCTAACACACATAGTGTACTGGTTGTCACCATCACGATAATAGCCCATTGGGACAAACACCAGATACAGCCCTGGTACTTGCTCAACAGCCGATACCGCACCGTGATGCCACAAACTGGCAGGTGGCAATAGTGTTCTTTGTTCTTTGAGCACATTCAAATGAAAATTACTCTAAATTAAAAACACTTATCATTTATTACAAAGTATGTAATAATTTAATATTAAAAAGTATTTTCAGAAGTTTGTATTCTGAATGTGACTGGACTTTTCCTTTAAAGAAATTATTTTAAAAACATTCTCTACGGTAATGTAATTAGCACCTACTCCAACTGAAATAGAATTATATAACATGAATACAAGCTATTATAACAAATATACAGTTGTTTTGTGACTTAAATTGAAGTGTTACTGTTAAAAAAAATAAAATAAATATTTACAGTATGTGCAATTATTCATACAACTTGAGATTAAATGATTACTAGGTGAAAATACTCAAAGATTGTACATGAGTGTTGCTGTATCAAAAATAACACATTTAGAAAGGTGTGAAGTAGAACATGTTCAATTTGGATATAATTTGGTCAATAAATGATTTGTCATGCCACACTCACTGAACCTTTATTGTGTCAATGACTAAAGACAGGTTTATACTCAGAAACCAGGTTGTTTATGTGTGTGTCGCAATTAACGCATATATGCCCCAGCAGCAGACACTCTGGTGCACCTCTCTGAAACTGTAGGTGACCGCAGACAGTGCCGCTGACAGGAGGCCTCTGATTGGTCAAATCTACATCCGCTCTACACTCTGCATATTTCCTGTTTGGTACCATACCGGCTTGTTTTGTTTGTATGGCCACCATTGTGGAAAGGACTCGTGAAGATGGACCAGCTAGAAGAGCGTGGTGTGCAAGAACACGGGATGCTTTTTCCACCTGGATCCCCGCTCTTTTTCACCCTCATGTCCCTCCGTTGTCTCACAAACTGGCCTTTTGCGTTTTTCCACTTCCTCAGACACGGCCATATCTAGACCCACAGCTAGTTCGTGATTGTCCTTCTTTCGTTGTGGCGTGGACCATGCTTCAGAATTTGGGACAAATCCAAAAATATCTGCATCATACCTGCAACAAGCTCACTGCGACACACTGCTGCGGGAGCGTAACCAGCCCTTAAGTCACACCATTCCAAACCTGTGATAGCCAGCTCTTACATTTGCAGATGTAGTTAATCAAGTTAATCAAACCAGTAGAAAAAGTTTGCTCCATTTTTGCAAAGACAGTCCACTAACCAGAAGTGACCGTCATCAACAGCGGATTATTTCCGGGTTTCATGAAAAAGGTCTATCCCTCACACCAGATGATTTTTATAGGGCAACAAAGCAGGGACTAATATGCACTGAGGGTGGCTATGAGCATTTAGGAACCTGATCCAGTTCAGGGTCAATCTACACTGTACAAACAGGAAAATGAATAGGCACCCTGCACTTGTACACCTCTGGTATCTGTACCAAACTGAAACTGTTTTATAATTTCATCTTCTTCATCAGAAGAAGAGGAAGAGGGTGCCCAGTTACTCAAAAGTGACTTGCGCATTTCTTACCCTACATTTCTAAAAACTTTATTCCCCATGCCTTTTATCAATTATGATCTTGTATAATATTAATTTATACAGTTTGTAGCACTGTATGCCTTGTAGCAAAAAGGTTCTGGGTTCAATTCCCAGCCCAGATTCTTTCTGCGTGGACTTTGCATTTGATTTTCTTCTATGCATGGTTTCTCTCCAGATACTCTGGCTTCCTCCCTTGGTCCAAAAACATTAGTGTGCCCTGCAAGAGATCGGGGACCTGTCCAGGCTGTACCCTAACTCTTGCACATACAGACTGCTGGAGATAAGCACCCACCCCACCGAGACCCTGATGGAATAAGTGTGAAAAGATATTTTGTTCCCTTCAAATTCCCATAAACTTCCCCTTCACTCTTAACATCATATCCACAGCCTGTTTAATGCTCACAAAGTAGCTAGTTTTCTACCAAATGTTTACTGTATCCTCTACACAGTTGGTAGCAAAGAAATATGATTTATTTTGCCTTGTTTGAATGATCACTTTCTTCCTGCCTTCATTTAAGGACAAATATTTAGAGATCAGACTAAAAAATACGTCATGTCAACAGATTCATCTACCTGGTTATTGATCTAAGTTACTTAATTAATTCTCTTCTTGCCTGGTTTCAGATTAGATAGGCACCCACACTCTGGTTAAGTTTTCAGTTATGATTTTTTTTTTTTTTGCTTTTTAAGAGGATGGATTTGGGCAGTACTTCGTGAGGAGTTCAAAGTTTTGGATATTCTCTTCCAAAACTTTTCTAAAAAACAGTCTATTCCATATTCACAAGTAGGCACAATTTCATGTTGCTTCATTAGAAAAAAATACTGACAAAGGATATTTTGGTCTGTGTGAGAATACAACTTTTTGTGTCCAGCAAGAGCAAAGTTTAACTTCATAAAGCTGTTATTTAGAAAGTAGCTTTCAGATTAACAGCTGACATTTTAGAAATAATAGAACAATTAGCATTGATTAACACCAGTAACCTTGATGCATCAATTCCTATTTCTGTGCATCAAATGATTTCTAAAATAGCCTAAACTGCATTCTGATTAGACCAAGTAAAACAATTACAAGGATTCCTTTTTTCAATTTTAATGAATGCATCAGGCTGTTTCGATATTAGTTGAATTTTCACCAGAAACAAGTAGGATGTCAGTTTAAATGCTGTTGTCATCCAATTGCAGTGGACCAGGAGGTGGTCAGCGCTTTGTTCCACTGGTGACATTAATAACACCATAGGGGGATTCAAACATATCCTCTTCTACATCCCAGTCTTTTTCCCTCTGGCTTCCTGCAGTTTTCTCAGCAGTAATTACTGTGTTTATTCTGACTTGCGTCATGCCACCAGAAAATATTGCCTTTCTGGCAGCAATTATGCAAAAATAAACAAATGTCCTGTCAACTAAGTGTCTGATTAAATTGTTTTTTTTTCGTTAGTTTTTTTAATTCAGAATTTTTTTATGAGCATCATTCTTAAAAGTAACTACCTTTTATTTCATTATGTGATATATTTCATTTCTTTGACATCCTGGCTTAAAGCTATTCTGAGCTGTTAATTGGAGTAACTGGATTTTCAGCTGTCGTGAGAGGAAAAGGGTTTTACTGCTCCAAATTGACATCAACTAGTCACGTCAGCGGGAAAACTAGCTGCATGACTGCTACTGGGTATAAGCAAAGTGTTAGAAGCAATTATGTTGGACAATAGACTTCACTGTTTATATTGAGGAAACTGAAGCTGAACGAACACAGGAATTTACATTTCTAATCAGTTTGCAGCTGTTAAGAATTTTCTTATGTCCAGCCTTGTTTGCAAAATGTTCAGATGACAGAGAATTCAGCTTTTCCCAAAGCATGTATTTAGAACATCATGTACAAACAAAAACAAAGCAATGGTATTAGTCCAGAGAATCAGTTGAGTTTAACACGTTGAGTTGCCTAATAAGAAAACTTTTAAAAAAAAAACAATAGAACCCAAACACATAAAAGATGTAATACAAACATAGAGGTCTACAGCAGGTCAAGTTGTTAATCAATGTATGTAGTTGTTGAGTAGGTTTACTTAACCAAATTTAGACTCACAAAAACAGCTTAGAAAACTCTTCAAATGACATAAATCTGGCTTAACTGGTTGTTTCCACATTCAAAGTGACAAGAGTTGACACAAGAGCACGGAAACAGGTCCATGTGACAGAAGGAGAATCTACAGGAGCATAAAAACCAAGAGAGTGCAGGGAAGGAGCTTGGACTTATGCTAGTGACATGTTGGGGGCCTCATGGTTTTGAATCTGTATACACAAACATTCAAAGTGTGTATGAAAAGCAGTGCAGTAGCAGGTTTTCATCGACAAATGCTAATTGCGACTTTAAGAGGTCTTTTAATATGTTTAAAGGTATAGGAGAGGATTTTCGCGAATTTCTGAAAAGACTCCCCCTCTCCACTTGGGTCGTGCATGTGCAAAAAAATGCACATGTACGACCCTGTACCCACTCACAAGAGGGAACATTAAATGCATGCAAGACCATGCACAACCCACTTCTCCTCGTGCACGCTGTTTAAAAGTTGCAGTTTGCATAGCTCATACAAGCTTAGTTTCTAAAAGATTTGCAATTTTTCCACTATGTCAAATTCACCATTGGTAAAAAAAAAAAAAAACAATGGGGACAAGCACGTAGGACGTCCTTAATGTCAACATATCACCAGAATGATTGACAATTAAGAGCTCCATGCATTTTGATGATCCACCCGGAAAAAAAAAAATGTCTTCCATTATACCTTTAAGTAGCAACAATCAAGTGTCTGAACAAAAAAAAATTATTTATTTAGTATTAAATTTGGTAAACCAGATCTGTTTGCATCTTAGAGTGAGTTTTAAACATTTTAGCTTTAAGATCCTTGAGTCTCACACTAATCACTAACTTGAATAAGGATAAATGCTTCCTACATTTTTAGTCAGGAACGTTTTTATATTATATTCATTTTTGAAAAAGGAGATCTTGCATGATTTTCCTTAAAAAATACCAGACTGATTGTTAATCTCCTTATCAGAGAGCTTTAATGAAGTTGTTTCCTTAAAATGCAGTATGAAGCAGAAATCATCTGAAGAGATAATTTTACAACAACGCATCTTGAACAGCCACCAAACACACCTGACTTCTTATCATTAATTCGACCTGCTGAGAATTTCCAGTTTTTGTTTCGCTGCCATGAAATCCCACATTTATCTCAGGGTTTTAAAGATGCATTCCAGCCATGCTCTCCATGGAGGAAGTCAACTTCAAATATAAACAAGAATAATCAATAAAAGCTAAAACTGATTAAATTCTTCTCTTACCCAAATTAAACACCCAATTAAAACAATACCTTTTAATCACCTTTGAGAGCATCATCCTCTTAGAGTGCCAATCTGTATCTATGCTGGCTCCTCTGACCCAAACTGTCGGGTTGTTAACATAAACCAGCTTTAAACTTCTTTATGAACAGATTATATCCTCTGATAAACAAAAGACTGAGCTATTGGGTCACGATCGGGATCAGAGTATTTAAAGGATTCCAACCAAGGGCTCTATTTAATAGGTAACAAAAGGGAAACACGGTAATGGCAGTATCAGCCTGAGGATTTTTATTGTCATTAGTGTCAGTGATTTGTTGCAGAAACTGTATTGATTAATAAAACAGGAGGTCTACCTCCATTTCTTCAAATCAACAGGAAATTGTTCAAGCTGGGACTCGGTCTGATATTTTAGCAATACAATAATGGATGAAGAAGACTAACATTTAGATGTTAAAAGGTCGCTACCTTTATCCCACTGAGAACATTTGAATTGAGCTCAGAACCAGAATTTAAAAAGCATATCAATTTCAGGTAAGAATTTGCTCAAATGTCGACACATAATTCAGTTCGAAACCATCAGATTTTCTAACCTAACCAGTCCGTTCTTGTTTTTAAAGATCTTTTAAGTAGTGCTTTGTCAACCCAGCCAGAAGAAAAACAGGGATTAAATGCATGAAAAGCCCCAAAATGAATACAACTCTCATGCTGATGAGTGTATGTAAGCTCCCGACCTGCACTGTATGTTTCTTTTTGCAAGATGCAAGTATGTTCCTCAGCTGTTCCCCATAGAGAAGGAAAAATTCAGTTCAAAGGCCCACATGTTCCCTCCCAGAGAGTAATCCAGCTCTTTGAGCCACTGGTTTAATCCAGAATCAAACCCGCCTCATCAGGTGGCAAACATCACAAAGAAATCTTTTATGAATGGGTGCTGACACTGGCCAGCAAACACGCGCATACTGCCAAACCTCCCTCAGGGTGCAGCAGGGATTCAAACACCCTGATGCATCAGAGCTGAAAGTAGAATTCCTAGATCTGTTCATGAGCTAATCCACAACACAAGCACAAACTCCTAAGTTAATTCAGAGGCTGATGCATTCAAAGCAGATAAGGTATAAATAAAACAGGTCTGCATTGGTGGCGGAAGTTACTTTCTCCAGGGATTCCCACCAGGAAACTCTGGCCTTGGATGTTCCTTCCAGCCAAGCATGTCTGCTGTAAGTTTAGTTAGCAACAAATTGGTGCAAGCTCTGTCTGAGTTAAAAAGCTGAAATGTGAAATCGACTGGCTGGCATAGAAATACATAAAGGCTAAGACCCCTTTGGGGACTTTTTAAAATATCCAGAGAGAGTACTTTGATTTGGTTCATGGTTGTTGAATTAATGTAACCTTATATATAAATTAATTCAGAATTAGTCCAAAAACCTCCTTTTTTATGTTCCTTTTATTAACACCAGCATGAAATGTATTTAAATAGGAAGAGAATGAGTCCTACTGGATGTGTTCGGACATACAGTCCTTTTTACCTTCAATTCTGATTGCTGAAATTATGTTATTAAGGCTTTGATCTAGGTCTTGAAAGCTCCAAATTTCTACATTAAAATTATACCTACATTACCGAGCTTTGATGGAACGGGTCCCAACTTAAATTAGGGATTCATATTTGCTTTGTTAATCACAGGAAAGAAGATGAAACAGCCTAACTTTGCCTTAATGTTTATACTGATGGCTCATAATAGTCACTAATAGAATTCATTGGAGAAAAATAGTTGAAAAGGTGTTTTCAAACTTAGTAATAAAAGTGTTGTTTCAGTCAACAATACATTATGAGGCGAGTTTGAAAAGGCATACTTGCATGAAACACTTTGCATGATGTATAAATTACCATTTTACTTGTACTAGTGAGCGAGGGGCAAGCGTGATGCTTCTTTTTCTGCTTCCTTGATCCTGAGTTCCGGCTGAACAGACTGGGGAATATGATGATGACTTCAGTCTTTTTATCTCTTTACATGAAAGATAATCCACTTTCAGAAAGCTATAAAAACACCAAATCTACACTTCTTAAACCATATATTTAAAACACTTTGATAAATCAAGAGTTCATATGTCTACACAGTGCCTTGAAGGAATTTTGTAAGCATTAAAATGCATCCATGTTGCAGAAACTACTGTTTTCTGAGGCTATTTTATACAAAATTTTTATACAACACGACTCTGCAAGCTTTACACATCAAGGCAGACATTTCTGTCCATTCTTCTTTCCATAGTGCCTCAAGCATAAAGACAGAGCTACGTTCATCCTCAATAAAACTTCCATGTCTTTAGTTAAAGCATTCCCCATGTAAAGCATGTAAATAATATGTTCAGATTTAAATTCATTTTATTCCTCTACCCACTGCATTTTTCTTTTAGCATCTTCTAAGCAGTGTGAGAAAAGGCAAGCTAATTCATAACGCAAATTTCAGTAGCAAGATGATTCAGAGGGCAACACATGGGAAACAAAGAAAAAAAGAAAGATATTAGGAAAAGTACATTGCAGTGGCATGAAGGTATATAAATAAATTATCTAAATGATAATTTATTTATAACCAACAGAATTATCTTAAAGTCTGTGGAAGAACTTTAGAAATGAGGTGATGTGCTCCACTTTTTTTTTTTTTTTTTTTTGAGAACGTGGGTCGCAGCATTCTGGATCAATGCCGCTGTCTGATTAATCTCTTAGTTAGACCTGTGAAGACATCACTGCACTGATCCATTCCACTCCAGATGAACACATGAATTCGTATTTCAAGGTCCTGCTGAGACATTAGCCTTTTCATCCTGGAGATGTTCTTTAGGTGATAGTAGGCTAACTCAGCTCCTGTCCTTATGTTCGCTGAAAGTTCAGGTCTACATCCGTCTCTGCTCCCAGAATTTGATACTGATTGGTGGTTTCTAGCTGGATTAACTGCCAACATTTGAATATTCTTTCTTTGCCTGAAGAGGTATTACTTCCATTTCAATTATAAGACAATTTTGGCACATCCATGCAGTGTTGTTTTTTTTCTATGCATTTACCTAGCACCTGAATGCAATCTTAGTAACTTGGTGACATCATAGTGTAGAGCTGTGGGTTGTCTGCATAGTTATGCTAACGTATGTGGTTTTCTACTCAAATCTGACTCAGGGGAGAATATAGATATTATAGGGGCTTTAAAGGGGGAACACCAAAATAATTTTTCCAATGATCATTTTCCTATTAACAGACATAACTCCATCTCCTTCGTGTAGGATTTAAACAGGCCCAATGTTTTTCAAGGCATTTTAATAAGAGTGATCAACAGTGTCTAATGCTGCCCTTAGGTCCAATAATACCACCACTGTTGTTCTTCCACAGTCTGCATTTATACAGCAGTTACTGACCCCCTCAACTAGGGCAGTCTGAATACTGTGGTGAAGCCTGACTGAATGATTTTTAGCCAATTTTAAATTTCTAATGGCTCAAAAAAATCGTGTACTCTACTATGATGCTTCTGCCAATGCCTTTTACTGTAGAGAAGATGCATTCAAAGCTCTGTGCAGGCTGAGCTGTCGAGCAATGCCTTTAGACCCACAAAGGCACATTTTGGTGTCACTTTTAACTTGGCCAGTTGGATGACAGGTGCAGTGGTTTCACTCGTTACATTTTTTTTTTAAGTTGCTCATGAGACTCAAACCTTAGGATTTTTTTGTAATACCCTTACCCACTTTAAAACTTGTCCTTTATCACAGACCCGATTTGAGATAAGTTTCTGGGTGCTCAAATGCTTTTTATAAACTAATATTCTATAATTTCTGAGGACTTTACTGTTATTTCTACATTCATATGAAATTACCCATTGGTAAACTTAATGTTTGATGATTAACGTCTGTAAATAGTTCCACTAGATAAATGTAAGGAAAAACAACACAAATAGGTTGAGTGAAAAAAAATTATAAAAACTACGAATCAATTTCCTTTCTCTCAACATCTAAGTACAACATTCTGATAGTTTATCACATGTAAATAAAATAAAGTTTGAAATTGTAACTTTTTAAAAAGCTAAAGTCCTCTGAATGTTTGCTCTGTACTGTATCTGCTCTAGTTTTCACAGCATAATCAATTCATGACATGTTATTTACACAAGCTAACTTATGCTGAAGTTTGACGACCACTTTGATGTATCTGTTGAGGGAAGCTGGATTTCATTTTGAAATGATGCACATGAAAGCACAGGGAAATTGGTTTGGACAGGTGGAGAATTTCAAGCTGGAGTTTATTCAAATTAGAAATGAAATAAAATAATCATCACATTTTTTTGTGGCAGTAATGAGGGTTGAATGTCTTGATAAGGAGCCCAGCAGGTAGGTAAATGTTTCACAGGACTTTTATGGCAAAGGATCAAAGGTCCAATTCAGTTTTCGTGTCACATTTGCCTTCACACCTCAGAGGGATTTCAGCTGAGAAGTGAGTGTAAATCATAGCGAGGTGAGTGTGTGTCCTGAAAGTCTTTGCTCCGTTGGATTCTATAAACTGCATTCCTGAAACCTGTGCGCTTTCATTTTAAAGCATTCCTGAGTGTGTGGGTGCTTCCTGTTTACCAGCATGGTGGAGCTCGCCTTCTATCCCGCGGTGGCACTGATGTACTTCTTTGGGGTGATGAAAGCCTCCAAGGACGACACGGTGGAGCTGAATGACGGCGCGTCCATGAACGTGTTCTGCCTGTTTGTGTTTGCGCAGCCCTTGTGTCTAGTTATTGGAGGATACACTGGCATGGCCACCTACCTCCTCACAGCGTTGGTGTCCTACAATTTCCTGCCATGGAGAGAGGCAAAACAGGTGGAAGTCTCAAAGAAGAAAAAACAGATGGAAGTCTCAAAGAAGAAGAAATGAGATCCAGGAACATGTTGTGTAGACAACAGATAAAGAACAAATTGTATATGAAAGAACATCCATCCTGTATGTTATTTGACTAAACAAGTAACATTAAATTATTGTTTGCTTTTGTTAATCAGTTACTACGAGAACAAAACTTTTTTTTTTTTTTACAATAAACAGTTTCCAGAAACAACCCACAGCCGTGAGAAATGTTCTATACAACAACATATATTCTTTGTGGGATATTTTGGAAATATACCTCTTAGGGGGGGGATGCCTGGTTAGAGCTTGAAAGAGGGAAGATGTGATGCAACCGCATGCAGCAGCAGCAAACACTGTGTTTTGTTTGCCGAACATCAAGGAAGGATGATGATGATGATCCTTTTCCCTTATCTTTAATTCCTCCTTTTTGCTTTGACATCTGTACTATATGTCTACTTAAAGGCCTTTGCAAATAGAGACTGGATGCAAAAGTCTATTAAAAGCTACAAAATTATTATTTTCCTTATAGCAAATCATGCAAAAAAAAAAATCTGTGAGCATTTGTGTAGTTTTTATAAATGGTCTGGAGAGGTAAACTCAGCTAAAAATCTCTGAAATACAGTAAAGAATGTCATTATCGGTATGAATTTCCTATTTATTACAACCTTTTAATTATTTGCTTTGGAAGCAATTATTTCGCCAGTCAATAGATATAAAAAAAATTAAAAACAAAACAAAAAAGTGGATGCGGTGGAATATATTTAGTTTTTTTATTTTCTAAAACCTATTTATCTTTTGGATTATGCAAAAAGCGGCCAGGGTGTGCAAATGTAAAGCAAATACATAAATGCACAGCAAAAAAATAAATAAATAAATAATAGGTAGTGAAAAGACAACTAGGCTTGCAAACCCAATATGAGACAAAGACATAAAAAATGTAAAGGAAAAGTTCCTCCAAGAAAAAACATAAATTATGAAAACACACAAAAAAACACATGCAAAGGAAAATGCTGCAAATAGAAAAAAGGGCTGCAAGAAAAGCTGCAAAGTAGCTCTATGTAACGAGAATACTCCTGAGCTCTAGTTGGGGGCCAATCATCAACCCATATGGGACCAGACCATAGATACGAGTAAAATTATAGAACAAACTACAGTAAAAACATAAACAGAATTTGCGCCAAGAGCATATTTTAAGGGAAAAAAGAAAAGGAAATTTTCATTTTTTGTTATTTTTTCAAACATTGCTCTTACCAAGGGTCTAGGCCCATATGAGTTGCTCTTCATCTCCCTCTGGTGGTTTGGAGCACTTCCGCAATGTGGAGCTAGTTTGCAGCTTTTCCTTAAATGCAATAAACATTTGCCCTTTGAATCTCTTTTGTGCGTTAGCATGATCTATGTTTGCAGCACTTCTTTTAAAATTTGCAGTTCTTTTAATGCTTTCTGGAATTGAACCCTCTTCATATCAATATTTGCTAATTAATGAGCTCTGGGGAGAATGCTACCATGGTAACAGACACAGAGGTTGAGTAAAATCTCTTTGTGAGACAGAAAACTCAGTTTCCCTGATTTCAGGTAACTTATAGTTAAAGCTGCTTTGTGAAACGGGACTCAGTCCTTGAGCTACGGTACCCACTGCCACCCAAGATATCACAATTTGCATATCGTGCTTTCATCCAGCAGTGAGTAAGGGGAAAATAAACATTGACAGGCAGAAAGTTATTTAAAAAACCAAAACCCACAAGATAAACTTCATATGAAGTAAAATAATTTAGAGTATTTAATAAAGCAATTTAAACTGAACTAAAACTACATAAATCAGTCTTATCAAATTTAACGAAAGACAATAAACAGAGGCAAACAGTGGATGACACTGTTGGATGCAGGGAGCATCTATTTTAGCGCAATAGGTTGCAAGAAAGAAGTCTAAATATCATATTTACACCAACATTTAACTTTTTAATGGCTCTGTGCACAACTCTACTACTTCCTGAACTTAAGGCAGCTCTTTTGTTTCCTGTCTTTCATTAGTGGATGAATTGATTAATCCAGGTGTGTCTGGCTTGGTCAGGCTGTATGCATAACTTTGACTCTGTAGATTTTAATCAAAAGTCAAATTTGTGTACTCGGTTTCTGTATTACATAACTCAACTTTGAAAAACAAATGGTTGCATTCTTAGAACACTAACAGTGAAATTTCTTTCAATCCCATAAAGAATGAAAGATAGAAATCTGACGGAAACACCTCATTTGGGCATCTGATCAGTGGCGCCTCCAGAAATTCTTCATAGGGGGGCTAGATAGGGCCACTAAAAATCTTGGGGTGGCACACTGAAACTTAAACACATAATTATAGGGTTTGAATTTACTATTGTGGTAAACCTGCCTGCAGAAATCACAAAGACTTAAGTAAACACCTGCTTATATCTTGGTTTATTGGTTGATGTTTAATGTTACGTCGCTGGCTGTCTATAATGGGATGAAATGCTAAACTGATGCTACAACAATTTACACTGGCCACTGGAACGGCCAGTGGGGTGGCCAGGGCATTGCACAGGCTGGCCGTGGCCACCCTTGGCCACCCCCTGGTGGCACCACTGCATCTGATTAAGATTTATCCTTGTGGATTATCCTTACTTCAAATAACCTGTAAAAAGTCTTCCAAGAATTCTATTTGTGAATACTATTGTTCACTATAATTAAACAATCTAATGTGAACAGTGGAGTTTTTGGGTGTTTTCTTAATCTTATTATCATTTACCTTATCTATCACTTCATGATTTTTTACTGCCGTAGTTCAGTCTACAGGGACTCAGTTCAGTAATTATCATTCTAACTCCGGGAAACTTTCCTTAATGGGACAGATGGCTCTTTTGATAAAATATGTAACATACTTAGAAGACAGTCAGCAAAAAAGGCTAATTATTCTCAAAGACAAAGAGGAAAAAAATCATGTTGTGTGTGTGTTTTTTTTTCTTGTTTTTTTAATTATCCTCCTGTGTTCATGAATGACAGTGTGGCTCTCTGATGTGCTTCGGCCTGGTAACACAGAGAGTGTGGTGTTTGCAAAGCTGGAGTCAAAGGGAGAGAGCATAATGGGATTAGACTGCTTTTTGCTCGATAGTCACTTTGTTCAGCAGTCGTACAGATGCTCGCTGTGTATCTGAGGCTCAGTCGGAGGGTTTTTGGGTTTTTTTCCTGCTTTTTGAAGAATTGTATATTACATTGCTCATTGTTAAAATCCTCTGTGAATTCATGTCATACAGCCAGGATGTAAATGAGTCATATCCCACAGAGAGTCTCTTGCTTATTTGTTTGCCAGTATATTTACTGTAGGTTTATCATGTAAGCCAAAGATGACAGCTGTGACTCCATGTTTACTGTAGTTGCTTTAAAAAGTACCAGCATCTCTTATCTCTTGTGTTTCTCTTTTGTAATTTTGTCACACAAACTTTGATACAACTAAATAAAACAAAGGAGCACAAAACTATGAAATAAAAGGAAAAACAAGGAAAGTATTTTGCCTTGAGACATCACCTAAGTAAACTGAAGTTCAGTAAATAGAAGTTTTTTATCTACCTATTTAATAAATATGTGGGGAGTATAAATGTTGAGGACTGGTGACCCAGTGGTTAGGAGCTTGGAATCCTGAGGTGTGAGTCCGAGCCCCACTGCCACAGACTGTCACTCTGGCTCTCTTAGCGAGACCCTTAATGCCGCACTGATCCCCGGCCGCCCACAGTGGCAAGCCACTGCTCCCCAAGGGGATGGGTTAAATGCAGAGATACATTTTTTCCAGTTTGAGATCAATAAAGTATAATTATTATTATTAAAGTTATGTAGTAAATATAAAGAGAGAAGAAAACCCACATTAAAATTGGATGAAGGGTTTCGGACTTCCATCTCTTTAATATGTGCCACCACGTATATAAAGGGACTAAAAGTCATTAAACAATTAACTCAAAGGTGATTTCATGGACCAGTGTCAAGCAATTTCTTCGTTATTTCATTGTCAGTCAAGCAGATAAGAGGCCTGGAGTTGATTT